>NW_022103917.1:14880373-14898245 GCF_000313985.2 Echinops telfairi
ATGTACAAATGCGCTTTACACAATTGATGTGTGTATGGATTGGGATAACAGTTGTATGAGCCCCTAATAAAATGTTAAAAAAGAAAAAAAAAGTGCACCACTTGCCATGAGGTGGTGGCATGGGCTTCCAGTTCATGGAGGGAGGCAGCTGCTGGGGTTTTAGTGACACCCAAGGCAAGGGAGTTGGTTACCCTTGAATGATGGCTTACAGGGCAAAGGAGCTGATTGCCTGGCTTGAGTACGTGTTGGTGGAGTGAAGTACCTTGGGCACGTGTCAACTGAGTTGAAGGCACTTGCTGGCCCCTCAGGTATGTGATGAATGTGGCCTTGCTGACTCAGAGAAAGAGTTGAGCTCCTTCAGGCTGGAAGCCTGTTAGGGCTGTTGAGTGCATTGAGCATTTGACGGTCTAGCTGGGGGGGACTTCTCAGGCAGCCAGATTACTGGAGTGCTCTGCTTGCTGACAGATTGAAGGACCTCAAGGTCCTCGCAGGTGGAGCTAAAATCATTACAATGTTTGACTGAGCAGGGCATGGGAGAGGGAAAGGCCTGTCCTGGGTGGTGGGGGTGTGTGTGGATGAGTCAAGATTGAGCCATGGGTTCTGGGTGCCGGGTCCCTCCGGAGCCATCAGGGCTGAGGTAAATGCACCCCCGCCCCACGGACAGACTCTTCTTTAGGAACCCCGAAGATCTTGTGCAGCCCTTGCATGTGATAGGTGGTGATCTGCCCTCTAGAACCCGAGGAGGTGACTTCTCCCCTGAAGAATGGGAAGTGGTGGCCTACCCAGGAGACTGTGTTCTCATCTCTTCAAAATAAGAAGACTGCCCTCTCCTGCCCTCTGGAACCTGGGAAGAATTGGACCTGCCCCTGTTGTGGGTGATTCCGGGACTCATCCCTCTGGAGACCAGAAACCCATTCTGAAGGCTCTGAGAGGAATCCTATCCAGAGGAAAATGAGAAGACCATGTCATGAGAGAGCCAAGAGGAGCCTTGACCTGTGAGAGGGTTGACAAGAGGTGGGTCCTGAGGAGGATGAGATAAGACAATTCTCAGTGGGTAGTGGGGAGCCTCTCAGCTCCTTACAAATCTAGTCTGAGTTCCTCAGAGCTGGTGAGCATGTCCTCTCAAATCCAGAGGCACTATCTCCACATCTGGGAACCACAAAGGCTTAAAACCAGTTCTCTATCCCCCGGGGAAGTGGTGGCCCTGGCTCCCCGGGAACTGAGGAGGCTGTAGCCCCACCTCTTGTTCCACAGGGTGGTAGTAGCTCCGCCCTTTACCTGAAGAGGTTTTAGCTCTTAACCCTGGGAGAACAGGAGCTCATAGCCCCACCCTCTGTTCCTTAGTAGAGTGGAATTCCTCCACCCTCTAGAATGTGGTTGCTGTGATCCCACGTTTTGGACTTAGGTGATCTCAGTTCCCCCTCCTCTTTCTCAGGGAAGTGATGGATCTGCCCTCTGCAAACAAGGATGCCAAGGCCCTGTTTCTTGGGATCTAGAAGGGGTTAATCCTGCTCTCTGTTGCTGAGGTATTGCTGAGGCAATTGGTAACCCTGTCATTTGGAATTGAGGAGTCTGTGGTAATTAGAATGACTTGGGACCATTGTCTAGTAATCAGGTAGGTGTTTAGCCAGCGTCCTGGAGCCCGTGATGGTGTGTATTCTCAAGCCCTGAATATCAGAAGGGCTTGGCCCTATTCTCTGGTCCCCAGGAAGGAAGTGGATCCACCATTTATAATTCAGGAGGCCAGAAACCTGGATGAGGGCCTCAAGACACCTGACACTCCAAGACCTAATGGTCCTTCCTGCTAAAGCTGATGAGGTCCTAATTGTGCCACTGGGAAATTGGGCCATCTGTTGCTCAGAGAGAAGGTAACTGTGCTCTCTGGCCAAGGATACAATTTCTTCATACCCTGGAAGTCAGAAAGGCTGATGCTCAGGTCTCTATTCCGCAGGAAAGTTGTGTCTCTGACCTCTGGAACAGAGACAGCTGTGGTGCTACCTTTTGGAGTACCTGTACAGGAGGCTTTAGTCCCACCCTCTGGTCCTCAAGCCCTGCCCCTTTGAATCAAGGAAGTTATGGCCTCGCCCCTTGGAGGCTGTAGCCCTGAAGCCAAGAAGCTGGTGAGCAGCCTTTGAAAAATGAGAAAGGTTTAGCCCTGCCCTCTGACATGAAGCCTTTGGTAGCCTGCACAGTGGGGCCTACAAGGCACTAGTAGTACCCATGGGACCTGGGGACCTTTGGCCCCGACTTTAGCAAGTTAAGAGTTTGTCACATGGCTACCCAGTCATCAGGCCTTCTGCTACTTCTGGAAACCCAGAAGGCAGCGGCCACACCTTCGATAGCTAAAAGAGATTGTCCCCTCTAGTCTGGAAACCAGGGTACTGAGTTCCCACATCCTGAAACGAGTTTCTTGATGTGGCCTTGATGTGTTCTATGAAAATAGGAGATAAGCACAATAGATTGGGATATTTGTTCTCCCCTCTACTCAAAGAGCAGATACAGCAACTTCATTATAGTGGCCCTAGTCATTGGGAAGGGGGAGTTCTTCTTGTGGCGTAATGGGTTACACATGCTGGGCTGCTACCAGCAAGATGAGCAGTTCAAAACCACCAGTTGTGTAGTGGGATTAAAAAAAAAAAAAGGATGTTTCTATTCCCATAAAGAGTGACAGTCTCAGAAACCCATGGGGCAGGGAGCAGTTCTACCCTGTCCAACAGGGTGGTCAAGAGTCAAAATTAACTCAATGGTGGTGAGGTATATTTGTGTGTGTGTGTGTGTGTGTGTTTCTTGTTTTTTTTTTTTAGCTGAGTTAGGGCAGTGGTTCTCAACCTTCCTAATGCCGCGACCCTTTAATACAGTTCCTCATATTGTGATGACCCCAACCATAAAATTATTGTCTTTGCTACTTCATCATTGTAATTTTGCTAGTTATGAATCATAATGTAAATATCTGATATGCAGGATATATTGTCATTGTTACAAATTGAACATAATTAAAACAGAGTTATTAATCACAAAACAAGGTGTTTTTCGATGGTCTTAGGCGACCCCTGTGAAAGGGTCATTTGACCCCCCCTAATAGTTCGCTACCCACAGGTTGAGAATCGTTGAATTAGGGATTGACAGGCTCACAAATCACAAAGGGCAGTTTTCTGTCCTGTAGGGGCGCTATGAGTTCAGTCTTTTGGAGACTCTTGTTGGAGTCCAGGAAGGGAGTCTGGAACTGAGACAGAACAGTAGGAGGCTCTTGAAAGCAAATAACTGTAGCCAATGCCACTTGCAAGATTGGCAAATGCAGTCCAGATGGGATTAGTTGGCTTTTATACAAACAGTGTGTGTAAAATCCAGGATTAAGTTACTTACATATTTTAGCAGCCCTCCTGGCACTCAAGCATAGCTTTCATCAAGAAGCTTCAGTCTGACAGTGTGGATTTTAGAGCGGTACTCGCTGAACAGCTTCCTCATTGATAGTGGCGCCAAGAGCTGTAACATCTGAGTGGAGGCAGACGACCTGAGCAAACAATATTGGAAAAGACGGTGTGATGGCCTTTCAGTTCACGGATTGAAGCACCTGCTGTAGGCTTGTGGATTCACAGGGCAAGAGGGCTGATTGTCCCTAATTGGGTACCTACTCATAGATTTGGGTGGTTGGGGACGTGTCAGCAGAGCTAAAGGCACTTGCTGCCTCCTGGAGCCATGAAGCCTGAAGCAACGGAAAACCCACCCCCAATGCCATCCTGTTTCTAAAATCCACAAGTTAGTGGCCTGGCCCTTGCATGTAAGAGATGGTGTTGTGTCCTGCCTCTGGAAACCAAGAAGTGGTCCCTTCCCTGAAGCCCAGGGACTGGTATCCTAGTTCCCTGGAGTCCAGTGAGTCATAAAGCTGAAGGTCTTTGGGCAGCAAGCTGGTTCTTAGATTAGTGTTCACTTGGCTGTTGGTGGAGCTAAATGAGCCACACACTGACTGAGAGGGACAGAGCTTGAGAAGAGGCCTGTCCTGAATGGGATGAGAGGGGTCTATAAGAATGGGTGGAAAGGACCCTGTCCTGGGGTCTGAGAAGAATTCTGTCCAGAAAGAGGTGTGAGGAGCCTGTCAGCAGTGAGCCAAGAGGAGCCTTGACCTGAGAAGGGGCTGAGATGAGACAGTTCTCAGCCAGTAGAGGAGAGCCTCCCTTACAAATGTGGCCTTCTGTGACTCAGAAGGTGCCCGTGTGCTTTAAAACCCAGGAAGCCATGTCCCCACATAATAGAAATTATAAAGATTTTGCTCCCCTTTTGTATACCCTAGGGAAATGGTGGCCCCCTACTTTGGAACTAAGTTGTCTTTGGCCCCACTTCTTAGAGTGCAGGAGATATTAGCCCTGCCCTCTGTTTCACAGGGTAGTGTGGTCTGCCCTCTGGAACTGAAAGGCTTATGTCTCTGTCTCTTGGAATGCAGGGGGCTTAGTCCCTGCCTCTCTTCATCAGTGCAAATATGGCCCTGCCTTCTAGAACCTAGGAGTTTGTGGCCCCGCCTTTTTGAGTACAGGTATGCTTAGCAACCCCCACTGTTCCAGAGGGAATTGGTGGCCCTGCCTCTTGTCAGTCAAGACAGCATAACTGTTCCTCTAGTCTTGCAGTAGACTGAGGCACCTTTCCATGGAACCACTAAGCTAATATCTCTGTCCCTGGGCCCTGGGCAGGGTGCTCCTGCTGGTAGAACCTGGGAGACCAATCCCCCCAAGCCTGACATCATAAGGGCTTGATCCTACCTCACCCTAGTTTGGGTGGTGTTGGTCCCTCCCTTTGGGACACAAGAGCCAGCACCCCCAAATCCTGGATCTCACAAGAGATTGGCCTGCACCCCCGACTTCAGCCTGGCAGGAACCTGGTCCTTTGAAACCCAGGAGGCTTTAGGTGCAATTCAATAGTTCAATCATATTCAGAAGGGTTGTGTGATCATTGCCAGAGTCAATTTGAAAACATTTTCATTTTTCTCATACTCCTCGTTAGCCCCCATTTCCCCCGAACGCACCCCTACCATCTCCCTAGGTAATTATTAATCCAGTTACTGACTCTATCGACTTACCACTTCTAGATTTCATATACTGTAGTGAAGAAACATACAGGACAAATCCCGGAGCAAGCAACCACCAAAAAAAAGGAAACAAAGAAAGCCCAACAACAATGACAAATTAAAACAGAAAAAAAGTCAATGCAAAAGAAAGCATAAAATCATAAAAATGGGAATAAATTAAATATGAGTCAAAAGGGAAACCAAATGACAAGGTGTTGCATTTCAACCTAACCTACACCTGACATCAGCCCTTGAAAAACCCTATGGAGATTCTCTGTTAGTACACAGGGGTGATACAGAGATTTATTTCCTGAGGTCAGTACAATAAACTTAAGTTTGGGTTCACCCAGAGGCTCCCTGGAAGTAAGCCTTGGAAATGTACTTCCAAAAAATCACCCAGTGGAAACCTTACAGAGCACGTTTGTGCTCTGACACACAAAGGTAGTGCAAACATCTATTTCCCTATCCTACCAACATGAAGGTTAGAAGTTTGAGTCCACCCACAGGTGCCTCACCAAAAAAAAGGCCTTGCAATTTACTTCCAAAACATTAGCCCTTAATAATCTGAAGGACACTTCCTTTGACACACAGAGAAAGTGAAAACATTTAACTCTCTAGGCTGCTAACCTGAAAGATGTGTCACCCCAGGTTAAAGGTGCTTCAGGAAAAAGGCTTGTAATTCAAATAAAATAAACAAAGGGGGAAAAAACAGCATCTGTATATGCTCCTGAGAATCATTCTTTTTGACAGGCATTGATGATGCAAATAGTTATGTCCCTGGGCTGCTAACAGAAAAGTGAGATGATTGAGTCTAGCCAGAGTTGCATCAGAAGAAAGGCCTGGCCATCTAAGTCCAAAAAATAAGCCTTTGCAAACCCTACAGAGAAGAGTTCTCTTCTAACACACGGGACTGGTTCATACAGCTGATGTATTAGTCTACAAACATCTGATATAGAAATATGAGTAAACACAGGAATGTCTAAGAGAAAGGCATGACAATCTAGTTTTCAGAAAATCAGCCCTTGAAAGAGCTCTGGAGGCCAGGTCTATTCTGACACAAGTGTAGTACAAACAGTTAACTTACTAGGCTGCTAACATAAAGGCTAAAAGTTTGAGTCCACTCAGAGTGACCTCAGAAGAAAGGCCTGACCTTTGTACTTTGACAAAAAAAACCCAAACAACCAAAGAAACAGCCCTTGAAACATATAGAGGGCATTGTCCTTTGACAGAAGAGTGATGAAAACAGTTAACTCTCTAGCCTTTGAACATGAAGATTAACAACTGAGTCCCCTCAGAGGCACCTCAGAAGAAAGGTCATGAAATCTACTTGCAAAACAACAGCTCTTGAAAATCACATGGAGCACCGTTTTCTTCTGACCCGCAGGTCTCATGTGGATCGTGAACTTGCTAGGCTGCTATCATAAAGGTTAGAAGTTTGAGCTGCACTTAGAGATTCCTCAGAAGAAAGATCTGGCAATCTCATTTTTTTAAAAACTTGAACCATTGAAATCCCATGGAGCACAGTTCTCCACAGACACACAGGAGTGGTGAAAATAGGAGCCTCAGTAGGCTGCAAACACAAAGGTTAGAAATTTAGGCCTACAAGTTTCTTTTGACAAAATCCATTCTTAAAATCCTACCGAGCACAGTTCTCTTCTGACCGACAGGGTTGGTGTGAACAGTTACCTCATCAAGGTTAGAAATTTTAGCCCACTTGGAGTCTCATCAGAAAAAAGACTTGGGAATCTACTTCCAAAATATGAGCCCTTAAAATCTTTCCTGAGAATTCACTTTTGACAAACAGGAGTGTTGCACATTTATTCCCCAAGAATGCTAAGGCAAAAGGTAGATGTTTCAATGTACCCGGACCTGCCTCAGCAGAAAGGCCTGGCAGTTTAAGTTAAAAAAAATCAGGTCTTGAAAATCATACGGAGCGCAGTTCTCTTAGGACACACAGGGGTGCAAAAATTCATTGCCTTGGCCTGGTAATCAGCAGTTAGAAGTTGGTGTCCACCCAGAGGTACTTCTGAAGAAAGGCCTGACTCCAACGTATAGCAAACCTGCCCTTGAAAGACTGATGGAGCATGCTTCCCTTTTGACACAGAAAGTGGGCAGGAGCTTCAAACAAGCCAACAACTAGGCTCCTAAAACGAAGATGAGAAGGTTCAGTCCACTGAGGGCAACTCAGGAGAAAGGCCTGGAAATCAATTTCCAAACACTAATCCTTAAAAGTCTACGGAGCACAGTTCCCCTTTGACACAAAAGGATGGTGCAACAAGTTATTTCCCCAGAAGGCTAACACAAATGTGTTAGCACCCAGAGGTGCTCAGAAGCATGACCTGGAAAAGTAAGTGTGAAAAATAAGTCATTGAGCACCCTAGAGAAGAGTTCTGTTCCAACACACAGGCCTGTTGCAAGCAGTCCTTGCCCTGGTCTGCTAAATAAGAGGTCAGAAGTGTGGCACAAGGGTGCCACAAACAAGTAACCGCAAATAACCAGTGAGTTGGCTGCAAATACGAAGATTAGAAGTTATGTTCACCCAGGGACATCACAGTTGAAAGGCCTGGAAACAAATCCTGCACTTAAAAGCCCAATGGGACACAGTGCTCTTCTGACACACGGAGGTGATGCACATCTGTACTTCCCTGGCCTGCGAACAGAGGTCAGAAATTTGAATTTACTCAGAAGAAAGGACTGGCTGTCTAATTACAGAACATCCCTCCTTGAAGGACTTCTGGATCACACTTCTCCTCTGACACACCTGTGGTGCAAACGGCTGGCTTGGCTGGGAACATAAATAAATGCTAGAAGTTTGAGTCCACTCACAGGCATCCCATATGAAAGGCCTGACAATCTACTTCAAAAAAAAAAAAAGCCATCCCTTAACCCCTACTAAGCACAATTATTTTCTAATACACATGGTTGTTATAAATAGTAGGGGCCTCAGATGAAAGACCTGGCAATTTAAGTCCAAAAAAAACAACAAAAACATTCTTGAAAACCCTACAGAGAAGAGTTCTCTTCCGACACAAAGGAGTGGGGAAAACAGTTATTTCCCTGGTCCGCTAACAGAAAGGTTGGACGTTTGCGTCTTCAGAGACACCTCAGCAAAGAAGCCTGGCAGTCTACTCCCGTAACATCAGCTGTGAAAACCCTAGAGAAGAATTCTCTTCTGAAACAGAGTGGTGGACCAAAGTTACTTCCCTGGTTTTCTGAAACTGAAGTGAGATGATTGAGTCCACTCAAAGGTGCCTCAGAAGAAAGGCTTGGCCATCTCCTTCCAAAAAATCAACCTCTGAAAACCCTACAGAGAAGAGTTCTCTTCTGACCCACATGCACGGTGCAAACAAACCCCTCTCTAGGCTGCTGACACAAGGCTTCCTTGTGTGAGTTAACTGAAGGTGCCTCAGAAGGAAGGCCTAGAAAACATGGTCTAAAAACTGAGACTGTGAAAATCCTACAGAGGACGTTTGTCCTCTCACACACAAGGTTGGTTCACAAGGTTAAGTCATTAGCCCGTTACCATCAAGGTTAGGAGCGTGAGTCCATTCAGAGGCGGGTTAGAAGAAAGTCTATGCAATCAGTTTCCAATTCATCAGATCTTCAGAATCATACCCTTGGAAATTAAAAGACTTGCCCTCTCTGTCTGGCACACAGCTGCTGGTTGACAGCACAGTGAGACCTACAAGGCAATAGTTGCCCCCAAGGGGAAATAGGAATCTTTGGCCCCAATTTATGCAAAACAGGAATCCATGACACCTCCCCCACCCATGATGGCAGGAAGTCCCCAAGCCTTCTGGTACTCCTGGTAACCCAGGAAGCAGAAGCCAGCCTCTTAAGACCATAAAGACCTTTGAGACTTTAGATCTCCATCCTTTGGAAACCAGGAAGCTGAGTGTCCACGTGGTGACATGAGTTTCTCGATGTGGTCTTAGCCTTGGTCCTATGGAAAAGGGGAGATAAATGTAAAAACTTGGGATATTTTTTCTCTCTCCTGGCTGCAAGGAGCTAAGACAACACCCTTGTTGCAGTGGCCCTAGTCCCTCAGAGGACGGAACTCTGGGGACAAAATGGGTTACACACTAGGGTCCTAATAGCAAGGTCAGCATTTTGGAACCACTTACCACACCTCGGGAGAAAGAGGTGCCTTTCTACTCCTGGAAAGAGTTTCCGTTTGTGAAACCACATCCTGTCCTATGGGCATTGGTTTTTGAGTCGAGTTAGTTACAGGCTCAGAAACTCACAGAGCCAGTTCTCCTCTGTTCTGTAGGGACACTATGTGTTGAGTCTTTGGGAGAAGCTCACTGAAGGGAGGCGCCTGTAAGCAAATACTTGCAGACAATGTATTGAAGATTTCAAGGGGATTGGTCAGTGTAGTTCAGAGGGGATTGGTTGCCTTTTATGCAAAACGAGTGTGTAAATTCCACCTAGTAGGATTAAGCCACTTGCCTTTATCAGTAGCCATCCTGTCACAACAAATGTTACTTTTACCGAGAGAATATATTGTTTACGTGTCTTGGACCTGTATTCTCAGAGCTTCCTGTAGTACTGTGTCATTTAGAGCCATAACAATTGAATGACAGCAGGAGAATGCATAGGCAGACATGAATATTAGGGTGATGGCTTACAGAGTGAGGTAGCTTCCATGGGCTTCGGGGCTCACAGAGGAAGAAATCTGATTGCCCTCGGATGTTTACGTACATGACCAAAGAACTGCTAACGCTTGGTTAGGCACCCTGGTGCTGGGCTTGAACACCTTGAGCACCTGTCAACAGAGCTAAAGGCACTTGATGTCCCCTGGAGCATGTGACTACACTAGCATGGTTGTAGAGTTACACAGCTGAAGGCCTTGGCTATGGACCTGCAACTGTTGAAAGAAAACCGTGGGTGAAATGGGCTAATGAAACGTTTCACTTTATCTTGTACTGAGTAACAAAATTGAAATCATGTGTCAATGACTAATGCATTTTGAAAGGAATAAATCTTAAAGTTGAGATAACAAAAATTAAGCGGAGGTAGCACTTGACTGATAATTGCATGGTTGGGGTAAGATGTGTGTCTGTCATGCGCAGGGATCCTGGTTCCTGGATTACAGTGGGAAATTCTGGCACAATGGGCTTGAGGGAAATTGGCCAGTTGCTTAAACAGTATGTAAAACATTGTCTATTGAACTCCACTACCTCCTTCAGGGGGGAGATACAGGAGGCATGGTGGGCTGTGATACATGAATGCATGCAGAATTGGGAGACTGGTGAGGGCAGCTGCTGTGCTGTGCTATGGGATCATAAGGCAAGACTACTGCAGTGGGCTTACGGACTCACAGGGAAAGTGTGCTGAGTGCCCTTGTTTGGGGAGTCTGCTGGTGGAGTTGGGGTCTCTGAGCCTTTGTCAAAGGTAAAGTGTGCTTAGTGACCCAGGAACCATGTGTCTGCCCTGGACTTGTAGACCCACAACAGGACTGAGGGTCGTCAAGTAGGAAGGCTGCTGTGAGTGTTGTGTGCATTGAGGAATTGTCTGTTTACTTGAGGGGACTTGGTGGCCCATGGGACCAGATTATAGAAGGCCTTTGTTTGCTCGGGAGACTTCTTAGCAGACTGAATGTCCCCCATGCGCTTGTGTGTGGAGTTGCAGTTCCAGGAACCCTTAACTGAGCAGTGGTGGGGAGGGGTGGTGATGCCTGTTCGGAGGGGAGGGATGAGTCAAGCACAAGTCACATAGTCTGTGACTTCTGGGGACCAAATCACCATCTCTTAGCCATTACAGCTGAGGTAACTCCCCTAAGGGTAGTCTTTCTTTTAGGAGCTGAAAGATAGTGGACAACTCTGGGATTTAAGACACGGGGGCCTGCCCTCTTGACACAAAGGGGAAGTGGCTGCTCCTCTAAAACTCACGAAGTGATTCCTGACCTGGTAAATAACCACAGCTTGTCCCTGCCCTCTGGAATCAGGGGTGCACTGACCCTCTCTATTGCCCATGATGCAGTTCCCTCTGATGAACAGGAGGCTGTAGCTTAAAGACTTGGAGTAAGGGAGGGTTCAGTGCCAATTTATGACACCCCAGGAGATAATGGCCTGTCTTGTTGAACTAAGAAAATTATGGCCCAAGCCCTGGGTTAAATGATTGGATAGCCCTACTAAACACTAGGAAGTCATGAACCGTACCGTGGAGCCTCCAAAAAGAATCTCTACATTTTGTGATACTTAAAAGGGTGGCCCTGGCCTCTGGAACTCCATGTGTGTTGGCACCTCTCATGGAGCTCAGGCAGTGATCACCCTGATCTCTGGAGCCCATTCAGCCAGATAGCTGAAGCCTCTGTGTCATGTTCCTGCTGGCGACTATGCCTTCTTAATCCCTGGAGGTGATGTCTCCAATTTCTGGAAATCAGAAAAGCTTAACCACACCACTGGGATTGAGGAGCCTGTGACCCTGCCTCTTGCAGTATAGGAGGGATTAGCTCCACCCTCTCTTCCTCAGGCAAATGTTGTCCCCACCCTCTAGAACCTTGGAGCCTTTGGTAGAAGGACCTTTGTTGGCCGTCTGGATTTCCGGATCCTATAACTCTTCTGTTAGGAAGCAGTGACCAGCTCAGACACAAAGAGGCAATAGCCTCTGAAACTGCGACTTGTAAGGCAATTGCCTCTTCTTTCTGGACCCCACCAGGCTCTGGGAGCTGTGAAGGGCTTGTCCCAGGCCTGTGCTGCTAGAGGGGCAGGAGGCTCCACCCCTGAGTCTCAGGAGATAATGGCCTGGCTTTCGGTTTTTAGGGGAAGGTAGCTGGACCCTCTGGATTCCAGGAGAAACTGAACCCTCTCCTGGAACCCAGCAAGTGCTCACATAGCCTTTGGTATGTAACCATGAAGAAATGGCCCAGATCCTCATCCCAGGGTGGCTTTTGCCCAGCCCTTTGGAACCAATGTACCCTTATCTCTGCCACTTGGTCATTAGAAGGACTTGGACCAGTTGTCTAGTAATCAGGGAGTCGTTTCCCCTGAGCTCTGGAACCCAAGAGTGTGTATTCTCAAATCCTCAATATCAGATGGACTTGGCCCTGCTATGGCCCCCACCAGATGATGGATCAGCTATTTATAACCCAGGAGTCAGGGCCCTGCTCCAGAAACCAGGATGGGGTCGTCAAGCCTTCTGAAACTCCAAGAATTAGTGCTCCTTTCTGCTAAAAGAGGGGAGGCAATCTTTGTACCACTTGGAAATCTGGCCTTATTACGCAGAGAGCAGGAGACTGCCTTCTGAAACCTAGGCATGTCTCCACATGCTGGATATCAGAAAGTCTTTTATCCCAGGTCTATTTTTCTCAGGAAAGTGGGGCACCACACTTGGGCTGATGAGTCAGTGGCCCTTTTAACGAGTTCAGCCCAATGCTCCTTGTGGTAGTGTTGGCCCCACCTCTTTTCTCTCCTAATGGCCTAGCTGGCCCTCCAGGCTTCTCATACCTTGTGGCACCTTCCTTTGGACCAACTAAGCCAATAACACAGGATCTGAGACCTGGGCATTGGGGCCACTAATTGTAGACCCCAGGAGGCCTTATCTGCATCTCTTCTAAATCAAAAGGGCGTGAGCCCACAATACAGTAATAGTGGAGATGGTGATCCCTCCCTTTGGAACCCAGGATTTGGCATTCCCAGGTCCTGCCCTTTGTACTCAGACAGGCAGTAACCTGGTCCTCTGGTAAACAGGGGCTTCGTGTAGCCCTGCTTCCGGGTTCAGAAGGGGCTGGCACTGCCCTCTGGATTCTAGGATGTCATACCTCTGCCTATGGACTCTAGGAGATAGTAATCCATGCACTGCAACACAGGGGCAATGGCTTCAGACACCAGGATATAGAAGGCACTTGTTCCCTGCTCTGTAATCTATGACACTATTCCCATCTCTTGGACATAAAAGGACTTGCCATGCCCCCCGCTCCTCCCCTCCACTTCTTTGGTACTAGAAGACACAGTAGCCCACCTTCTGGTTCCCAGAGATGGATATCCCTCTCATGAAGCCTAACAAGTGCGCACCTAACCTTATGGTGCTCCAGGATGAGGATTCCACACCCTCCACAACCCCGGAGGCCAGGGCCAAGCCCTGGGTACTTCAGTGGTGATGTTCCTCTCCTTTTCAATACCAATGGCCTTGTGCCTCCCTCTTGGGGGTGAGAAGGACTTAGGCCCTTTGCCAGTAGTCATGTAGCTTTTCACCCTGAGCTCTGGAACTCAGGAGGCTGGGTTCTCATGTTGTGGAGATCAGAAATTATTTCCCTGTGTAGCTAACATAATGATTATAAGTTAGAGTCCACACAGAGGCACCTTAGAAGAAAGGCCTGGCAATAAATTTCTAAAAACCCAGATCTTGAAAACCCTATGCAACATGGTTCCCATATGACATAAACATGTTGGAAACAGTTATTTATTCACCCTGCTAACATAAACGTTAGTGGTCTGAGCCCACTAAGATGTGCATCAGAAGAAAGCCCTGGCAATCAAATTAAAAACAAAATCCTCCCTTATAAAGCACAGCTCTCTTCTGACACACATGTTTTTTTTTCAAACTGCTATTTCCCTGGGCTGCTCACATGAAGTTTAGAAGTTTTAACCCACTCAGGGCACTTTAGAAGGCATTGCAATCTGCTTTCCAAAAATCCGCTGCTGCAAATCCTAAGGAGCTGAGTAATCATCTGACACACAGTAGTGCTAACAGCTATTTCCCTGGTCTGCCTAAACAGAGGTTAGAATTTTGAGTCCACTCTGAAGCACCTCTGAGGAATGGCCTGGTAATCTACTTTCAAAAATAGCATCAGGTATCTGGCATCAAAGAACAAAAAATCATATCATTGTGAATGAGGGTGGGTGCAGAGTGGAGACCCAAAGCCCATCTGTAGGCAACTGGATACCCCCTTACTGAAGGGTCACGGGGAGGAGACCGAGCCAGTCAGGGTGCAGAGTAGCAATGATGAAACATACAACTTTCCTCTAGTTCTTAAATGCTTCCTCCCCGCCCACTGTCATGATCCCAATTCTACCTTACAAATCTGGCTAAACCAGAGGATGTACACTGGTACAGATAGCAATTGGAAACACAGAGAATCCAGGACAGATGAACCCTTCAGGACCAGTGGTGATAGTGGCGATACCGGGAGGGTGGAGGGAAGGTGAGGTAGAAAGGGGGAACAGATTACAAGGATCTATATATAACCTCCTCCCTGGGGGATGGACAATAGTAAGGTGGGTGAAGGGAGACGTCAGACATTGTAAGATATGACAAAATAATAATTTATAGATTATCAAGGGTTCATGAGGGAGGGGGGATGGGAAGGGAGGGGGAAAAGGAGGAGCTGATATCAAGGGCTCAAGTAGAAAGCAAATATTTTGAGAATGATGATGGCAACAAATGTGCAAATGTGCTTGATACAATGGATGGATGGATGGATTGTGATAAGAGTTGTATGAGCCCCCAATAAAATTATTTTTTTAAATTAGCCTTTTAAAGCCCTAAGGAGCTTAGTTCTGACACATAGGGGTGGTGTAAACAGTTAGCTCTCTATTTTGCTCACATAAAGGTTAAAAGTTTCAGTCCACCCAGAAGTGCCTCATAAGAAAGTTGTGACAATAGATTTACAAACAGCCAGCCAAAGGAAACCCTGTGGAGCCTGTGGTAGTTATATAATCTCCTGTCAACTTGTGAAGGGGTGGTATCTAGTCTGTAAATCAGGTCACAGCTTGATGACTTCAGTTGGAGATGCAAAGGAAATAAATAGTTCACTGGAGGGCAGATACTGCTCTGCTTGTCTCTTTGCTTGATATTCCTGTGGACAAGCCAGATGGAGCTATGCTGCCCTGGAGCTGAAGGAACTACATGGAGACCCACACCAGAACTGTGATGCTTCCACTACCACTGGATCCACAAGACCTTCCATCCACCGGACTGTGATCTTCCTGTATTCAGAGCCATTGCATGTGTTGTGCAAGTCTTAAGAGGAATTGAGAGACTGGTATGATACATATGGGCTAATATCAGACTTATGAACTTGAACTGGACTGGGCTTAATGTACAATCACTCTTTGATATAAAGTTCTCTCTTACACACATTGGAGTGCATCTGGATTTATTTCTCTAGTCCACCAGACTAACACATTATGATACCTTGTGAGTGGTGTACTGGAGGAACAAATCATGAAAATGGAGAGTGGATGTGCTTTTGACCTCTGCCTCGTGGTAGTTTTTCTTCTTTGGCTAACCAGAGGTCAGATATGGCCATGCAGTTTATTGGGATGTCTTCTGGCAAGAACATAGGAAGTTAAACTTTTGATTCTTTCCCTTCGTTGTTGTTTTTGGTTGTTCATGTTTAAAATGGTGAAAATGAATGTGATTAATGTATATTTTGAGCTCAGGGGTAGAAATCGCCATTTGAATTTTCCAGACACCATGCTGCCTAGTGAAAATGGCTAACAGAATGTCAAAATGGCTGCCAGAAAGCCTGTCTCTGGCACAATGCACCCAGAGGCCAAAGGCCATATTTTGTATCAATAGAACATTTTAGATAAGGATTAAGATAAGCTAAATAAGGATTGAATTTACTGTTTTAAGAATGGAATTTAGTATAAGATCCTACTTTGTTTATTCTGATTTCTTCTGCTTATTATTGTTGATATAATAATAGGAATGATTATTAGGAAGTATGAAAATAGAGAGCTTGTAAGCCCACTTCCCCTGAGCCATTAAAATTTGTATTCAATGTGTTTAGGACACTCCTGCAAAGAAGGCTTCTGGAAAGATAAGCCCCACCCAGTGTCTTGAGTTCTCAGGACATTCAAAGGTGAATAGATTTGCCTAGGGGATCGGTGAGGGATTGGGGGAAAAAGAACTCCTTTGATTTTTTAATGTTGAAATAGTGGTTTGTGCTTGGGGCTAGAAAACTCTAGAACCATGAGGTAACTTTCCTACCTAGGAATGTATGTTAAGGGGAGTGTATGGATAAGCTGAAGTGCTTGCTAGGTGACCACCTGGATCCACTTGTTGAGTGGAAGTGAGAGAAATTCATCAATAAAGAGATGGGTCGAGTCTGGCCACTGATATGCAGGCATCTGGTTCACAGAAACTAGAGAAAATAATGAGAGCAGGTTGACTGGTCTGAAGTTCATGACCTAGCACAAGGGGGTAGGGGTTGTTGAGAATTTGTGATGGGAACCATGGTCTAAAGGCAAGGAAGCCTATGGGAACCCTGGTGTAGCTAAGTGAGGTAGCCCACATTAATAAATTGACCAAAACCAGATCAGATGGACAGACCAGAAGATAGTTGAGCCTATGAACTGGTGCATGTTACTGCTGGCTTTATGGAAGGCCTGTCCTGATTTGACTTTGCTTATGGTTTCCAATTTCACAAGGTTCCAACTGGAAAGAAGATTCTTCACATCAACTAATATGATTGTCTCCTCAGAGCACTGGGTTGATGATGTAAGTGGGCAGTATAGAAATTGTATACCCAAAATTGGAAGGATAAAGGCATGAAATGGTTGGCTTACAAACTTTCATAGCTGGGTGAATATGTTCATAGGATTAAAGTGTGGGTGTTACTTTACAGCAATTGTTAGGCATGAAATATTTTTGTGTTCTTCACTTACAGTATATCATGTTTTAAAAAGGATGGCATGCATTTTAGTTTTATCCTGTTTGGTACAAATTCTATTTTATTATTGTTTTGTTTAAAAATTATTTATGGCTAAAGAGTTGTGTAAAAGTGTCAAGTTGACAAGAGGTGGTCTGCAGAAGTTACATAATTTCCTGTCAACTTGCGAAGGGGTGGAGTCTAGCCTGTAAATCAGGTCATAGCTTGATGACCTCATTTGGAGGTGGAAAGGAGATCAACATCTCACTGGAGACCAGATACTGCTGAGCTTGTCTTGCTGCGAGACATTGAAGGAGATATGCTGATGCAACTAGAGCCCTGGAGCTGGAGGAGCCACATGGAGACCCCTGCCAGCCATGCGATGCTTCTACTGCCAGTGGATCCACAAGACCTTCCAGCCACTGGCCTGTAATCTTCCTGCATTCAGTGCCATGGCAAGTGTTGCATGAGTCTCAAGAGGAATTTATAGACTGCTAATGGACATATGGGCTAATATCAGATTTATGGATGTGATCTGGACTGGGCTGGGATGTTTTCTTAATGTACAATCAGTCTTTGATATAAAGCTCTCTCTTACATAAGCACAGATTTCTTCTGACACAAAGTGTTGCACTGAACTCGCTAGGCTGATAGCATAAAGCTTACAAATTTTAGTTCACTAAGAGTTGCCTCAAAAGAAAGATCTGGAAATTTTCTTTCAAAACAAAAGAAAAAAGAAAAACAACCTAGCCGTTTAAACTCATTTGGAGAACCGTTCTCTTCCTACCTTTCTTTCTTTCTTTTTGTTTGATTGGAACTAGTTTATATAACAAAAAAGAAGTGAAGTCATTTTCAATTTTACTTTTCCTCCTTTTATTTTTATTTTTTAATTGATTTTATTATTATTTAAATCATTTTATTGGAGGCTCATACAACTCTTAGCGTAATCCATATATACATCCATTGCATCAAGCACATTTTGTACATTTGTTGTCCCCATCATTCCGATATTGTGATTTAAAAAAAAAATTATTTTATTGGGGGCTCGTACAATTCTTATCACAATCCATACATACATCTATTGTATCAAGCACATTTGTACATTTGTTGCCATCATCATTCTCAAACATTTGCCTTCCACTTTAGCCCTTAATATCAGTTGCTCATTTTCCCCCTCCCTCCCTCCCCACCCCCCTCCCTCATGAACCCTTCATAAT
>NW_022103917.1:14899327-14903823 GCF_000313985.2 Echinops telfairi
TATATCTTTTGGTAGCCAGGCACCATCAGCTTTCTTCACCACATTTGCTTGTGTTCACATTTTTCTTCAGCAATCGTGTTGGGAAGGTGTACATCCTGGAATGCCAATTTAATAGAACAACGTGTTCTTGAATTGAGTAAGTGCTTGAGTGGAGGCCCAATGTCCATCTGCTTCCCTAATACTAAACCTATAAATATATGCACATAGATCTCCTTCCCCACACTATTATATAAATATATTTACCAATAAGATCAGAGTTTAGATTTAATGGGTATGGAATGTGGAAGGTTAGGACATTGATTCCTTCTCGCTTGCTGGAAAATCAAACAAAGACCAGGAATAAGGAGCATCTACATTTCAGAGGAAACACTCATGGATTTGTTGTTGAGTATGATGAATAACAAGGGAAGGAGTAACCTCACATCAGGGATGGATGCTAAATAAGGATTATAGGGAACCTAAAAGGGGCAATGCTCCAGATTTTCAAGCATTGCCTTTAGCTATTTTTATTTCTAGTCTCTTCTATCTTAAAACAAAATAGCTGCTACATTACTTTTCCATTGAGCAATTAATGTTGAGTACTGCATGTTTCTTATTGCTTTATAAAGTTATCTGTTATATATTAAAGGTGGGAAGTAGGGCAGTTAATGAAAAATGGAAAAGGAAACAAAATGGGACCAAAAATACCCCCAAAGTTGGCTTTGCATGTGTAAATAAAATTTGATTTTTTGCATTTTAAATCATTTTATTGGGGACTCTAACAGCTCTTATCACAATCCATCCATCCATTATGTCAAGCACATTTGTACATAGGTTGCCATCATCATTTTCAAAATATTTTGTTTCTACTTGAGCCCTTGGTATCAGGTCATTATCCTCTCCCCTGCCCCTCCCTTCCTCATGTACCCCTGATAATTTATAAATCTTTTTTATTCATGCCTTACACGAACCACTGTCTCCCTTCACCCACTTTTTTGTTGTCTGTCCCCCTGGGAGGGTATTATATGTAGATCATTGTGATCACTTTCCCCTTTCTCCCCACACCTTCCCTTTACCCTCACAGATCCATATGGCTACCGAGGACAACACTGGGACATATTGCAGGAATTGTGCCTGATTTGACCCCACAATACCGGAGCGAAACACTAAGGGTGTGCAACAGTACAGCAAGGGGAGCAAAGCAATTAAGTCCCCAGGGAATATTAAAAAAAAGACTTTGGGTCCAGGGTGTGGCACCCTATCTGATCCAACTGGAATACACTCCTACAGGTCAACAAACAGACCTGGGACTATTTATTGGCTTTTCTTTCTTTTGTCATTGTTTTTTGTTTGTTTTTGTTTTCTTTTGCTTTGTCTTGTTTTGTACTTACTATTGTCTCTGCATGTCTATCTAGATAAGAGAGGTGGGAAAAACAATCCAGAGGAGAAAACTATGGGATTGAAAGTTCCGGAGGGACACGGGAGAGAGGTAGGTGGGGGAAAGGAAGTGAGGTGTCAACAAACCCAGGGCTGTGTGAAAAACAAGTGATCTAAAATCTATGGCAAGGAGGGTGTAGGATGCCAGGTGGCATTTGATCAAGGGCAATGTAGCTGAGAGGAATTACTGAAACCTGAATGAAGGCCGAACATGATACTGGGACACGGGGAAAGTAAAAGGAAACAGGAAATATCTAGGAGGCCAAGTACATTTATAGGGGTATAACTACAGGCACATACATACGTAAATATATTTATATATAATGATAGGACAATAGATCTATGTACTTATATTTATGTGTTAAGTATTAGGGTAGAAGATATATATTGGGCCTCTACTCAAGTACTCCATCAACGCAAGAACACTTTGTTCCAATAACCAGATATTCTGTTATGCTCACCTTCCCAACATGATCACTGAAGACAAAATGGGTGCATAAGCAAATGTGATGAAGAAAGCTGATGGTGCCCAGCTATCAAAAGATAAAGAGGGCTTAAAACCTTGAAGATAAACAAGCGGCCATCTAGCTCAGGAGCAACAAAGTCCACATGGAAGAAGCACACCAGCCTATGTGATCATGAGGTGTCGATGGGATCCAGGCTTCAGGCATCAAAGACCCAGAACAAAAACTCATATCAATGTGAATAAAGAGGAGCGCCGAGTGGAGACCCAAAGCCCATCTGTGGACAATTGAATATTCCCTTACAGAAGGGTGACAAGGAATAGATAAGAGAGTCAGGGTGCAGTAGATCACTGATGAAACATACAAGTTTCCTCTAGTTTCTTTAATGCTTCCTTCTACCACCCCCACTATCGTGACCCGAAATCTACCTTACAAATCCGACTAGACCACAGCATGTACACTGGTACAGATAAGAGCATGAAACACAGGGAATCCAGGACAGAGAAAACCCTCAGGACCAATAATGAGAGTAAGAATAAATGTAGATGTAAGGGACAGAAGGCCCAACATACATTTTTCTCCCCTCCCTTGGATTGGTTTTTGTTTATATCCCCCACCCCTCCATACCTTAGGGAAGTTCAAGAATTATCTAGTAATTATACCTACTATGATTGAAAAAATGTCATACGTTGTTTAAACCAAAATCTTCAAGATCACTTGAATTTATTAGGAGAGGTTTGTCCTAATTTAGATTTGCCCTCAAATCTGAAGGTCTTTTAAGAAATGCTAACTTATTTTTTAGAGTAATGTCTTTTAATAGACCTACTTCAATAAACAGCATATTGTAGCACCCTTTATACAAATCATTAAAATACTCATTGTTCCATCAAATGGTTAAAAGGACAACTGGTTTCTCAGTGAAATATTTTTAGCCTTCAATCTTTCAATTATCAAGTATACTTAGTCTTAATATACTCAGCTTTGAATAGATTCCTCTGAAAATTGAAATTTAATCCATTCTTAATGCTTTAAGACTTTTGTGTTAAGAAAACTACCAGTCTGTGCTTTTGAATTGTCTCCTTTGACACCATAGTCTACCACATCATAGTCTACTAGTATAACTTTGACAGTGCATGTGCACTGTGTAGCAGTTACATAATTTCCTGTCAACTTGAGCGAAGGGGTGGAGTCTAGCCTGTCAATCAGAATACAGCTTGATGACCTCATTTTCAGGCACGATGGAGATGAATAGCTCACTGGAGGCCAGACCCTCTCTTTCTGCTTTCCATTTCCTGCTGTTGAGACACTCAGAGAACTGGTGGAGGCACGTGGAGACCTGTACCAGCATTGAGATGCTTCCATTGCCACTGGATCCACTAGACCTTTTACCCACTGGCCTGTGATCTTCCTGCATTTTGCATCATTGTATGTGTTTCGTGAGTCTAAAGAGGAATTTATGGACTAGTGTGTTAGTCTGGGTAGACTAGAGAAACAAATTCATAGACACTCATATGTATATAAGTAAGAGGTTTCTATACAAGAGCAGTTGATTATTGAGAAAATGTCTCAATAATCAGTGAAGCTCAAGTGCGCTTGCCAGTGCAGATCAAGTCCATAAATCCAATATTAGCCCATATGTCTGATACCAATCTATAAAGTCATCTTCAGACTCACGAAATGCATGCAATGGTGCCAAATGCAGGAGGATCACAGGCTAGTGGGTACTTAGTCTTGTGGATCCAGTGGCGTTGTAAGCATCTCAGCACTGGCAGGGGTCTCTACATGGCTTTTCTGGCTCCAGAGGTCTGGTTGCATCAGGGTAGATCCACGTGGCTTTTCCAGCTCTCAGGGTGTAGGGTCATGTGTCTTGCTAGTAGAGCATCTCCAATGGAGTGAGCATTGTCAGTCGAGAGTCTCCAAGGGAGTGAGCCCAGAGAGAGAGTTTGTCTCCCCTCTTCCAAGGAGGAAATCCAGTAATTCCCAGAATCCTTCAAGTGAGGCCATGCCCACACAGAAGACTTATTGGCTATGATCCTGTTGACAGACCAGGGGGCTCCCACCTGATCCCCCAGCTCACTAGTGTTCTCTCAGTTTCATGTGATGGGCAGGAGCCTGTGTCCTGCTGCCCGCCCCCCAGTGACCCCACTGCTCAGGAATCCCATCTGAGCGGGTTTGAAGTGCTGGCAGCACAGATCCACCCCCAGCACTCTGTGTCTCTGCTTCTTGTGATGACCCCTGGGCAGCTCCGATCAGCCCCCAGCACTGGCTGGCCAAGGGATCAGGGAGCTGGGGAGGTCAGGGGTAGACAGTCAGACTTGCAGGGGCCAGCCAGCTGATTGTGAGGGGCTTTCTCTGATCTGATAACCGAAAGGTCAGCAGTTAGAAGTCACCAGAGTTCCACAGGGAGAGTTCTGCCCTGTCCTCTAGGGGCGCTGAGTTGGAAATGACTGAAATTCTTGCCCTCATGGCTGGAGTAGCAACAGAGTGGCCCTGGAAAGGTCGTGTGGGTGTCTGTGTGCTCCTGGAAGACTCTCCAGGGGACCTTGTGTCCTTCCCACATACGTTAATTGGGCATCTACTGCATTTCCTGTAGCCCTGTTGCTGTAGTGGGTTACA
>NW_022103917.1:14904253-14905976 GCF_000313985.2 Echinops telfairi
TAGAAAGGCCTGGCAATGAGCTATCACAAGGTTCACAGCCCGGAGGCCCAATGGGAGCAGGGTCACTGCACATGGGAGCCGCCCTGGGGCAGTAGGTACAGGGGACTGACAGTGAAATAGGGAGGTGCCCCAGGCCGAAGGGCAGTTGTCAGCAGCTGTGAAGTCTTGGAGGCCAGAGTGCACTTGGGTGGGGGGCGGGTCCCTGGACCCGCAGAGCAGTCAGAATGAGATGAACAAGCAGCAGTCTGTCCTATCACCTGGGTTGGTGCAGAAAGCAGGCAAAGGGAGGCCCAGGAGCAGGATGGGCTTTCCATGTGCCTGGTATGGACCCTGAGGGCACAGGGCTGGGCAGGGAAATGACCACTGCCCAATTGGAATGACCCGACAGGAGGAAGTCAGGAGTTGGGCATGGGTCATGTTTCTCATCACAGTTCACTCCCTTCTAGTCTTTCATTTTTCTGCTCACTCACCTACCACCCATCCTCTGTCCACTTACCCATCAGCCACCCACCCATCATCCAGCCACACCCATCTGTGTACCTTCCCTTCTCCCAACTTCTTCCATGCACCTGCCCACCCTCTTTCCGTCCTCCATCCCTCCGTCCATCTGTCCTTCCAGCCACCCATCTGTTCATGCGCAGCCAGCCAGTCATCTCCTTTCCTTCCCCTTTTTCCTCCGCCCACCACCCACCTCTCCATCCATCTGATGACTAGCTGGCTGTGCATGAATGGATGGATGGGTGAAAGAATACACAGATGGGTGGATGGATACATAGATGGTGGTAGGTAGGTGGGTCCAGTTCAATGGAGACACACATGGGGTCACAGGGAGTCTTTCTCTAAAAGACCACAGAGGGCAGTCTGACCAGAGAGAGAGCGGTAATGTGAGCCACACAGAGCTTCTGGTTTATGCTGTGCCATAGCCCTAGTGACAGCGCCATTTCTTGTTGGGCTGCTAAACCCAAGGGCAGCAGTTCAAACCCACAAGCCACAATGAGGGAGAAAAAAAACAGCTGTCTGCTCCATTGAAGAGTGGCAGGTTCAGACCCCTGCAGGGGCATTTCTGCTCTGTCCTATAGAGCCACTGAGTCAGAATCAATTCGATGACAGTGAGTTTTTGGGTGAAGGCTGAGGCTATGGGCTCCCGTAATGAGTGGCATTCTTAGTCGCCCACGGGGGGTTGGGGGAGGGGGTTCTCCCAGTCCCCTAGCACTGCTACAAGTTTGAACGGACTCGATGTTGGTGAGTCTGGGTTCGGGTTTGGTGCCTGTCTGAGAACTTGGGAAATGTGAGAGAGACTAGAGATGGGGCACAGTGAACACAGGCAATTGGAGGGACGGCCCTGAGACAGGTTCCGGAGCCGGTGCCTGCCAACCTCAATCTGTACAAGTCACAGCGTCTGGGAAGCTCAGGAAAGCATGGTGGGCCTGGTATATTCTCAGGCATTTCAACAGATCGTGATTTCTATGGCAAATGATTTGTCAGCATTTATTAAAGTTTAATGGTGTCATTGTGGATTGAATTCCCTCCACCCCCTCTGCACAAATACATATTGTGGTGTTACTCCAGGTGGACTAGAGAAACAAATCCAGAGACACTCGTGTGTAAGAGTAAACTTTATATCAAAGAACAATTGTACATTAAGAAAGCAGCCCACTGACCAACCCAGGGACAGGGGAGCAACAAGTGATCCAAAAACAGTGGCAAAGAGGGTGTGAGAGGC
>NW_022103917.1:14909908-14910981 GCF_000313985.2 Echinops telfairi
ACAAGGATGGAGTTAAAGATGGAAGCAGCAGTTGAGAGATAAAAAAATCTGTTAGTTGCGGAAAATGTGCAGCACAGGACCTCTTTAGAGTATCGAAGAGCAAGGATGTTACTTTGAGGACTACGGTGTGCCTGACCCAAGCTCTTGTATATTACCCATTGCCTCACATGCAAGTGAAAGTTGGACATCGAATGAGGAAGACCGTAGAAGAATGGATGCATTTGAAACATGCTGGAGAAGAGTATTGAAAATGCCACTAGAGCTACTCAAAGGACGGATGGTCTGTCTTGGGTTGGCAAGGCTTCAGGTTACGTCCTTTGGACGTGTTGTAAGGGGAGACCAGGCCCGGAGGAGATCTTGCTTCATAAAGTGGAGGGACAGTGCAAAGGAGGAAGGCCCTTGATGAGGACGGACACCGTGGCTGCCGCCATGGGCTCCAGTGCAGGGGCCATGGTGAGGAGGGCGCAGCACCGGGCGGGGTTTCTGCTGTGCATGGGTCGCTATGGGTTGGAGCCATTTCTATGGCCTCGCACAAGAACAATGCCAGGGTGGTCACAAGGGGAGGATGGTTGCGTTGTGAGAATGGTAACTTAGCGGCGAGGTCACTGTGTGTCCCCTGGTGAGTGCAGTAACGGTGACAGTGGTCACAGTGCCGCCCAGCCACAAGCAGCCCCCTAGTCCTCTGTGTACTGTTGCTTGGGCTTGGTTCACCTTCACCCCAATGGGGGAGGTGACAGTGACGGGGCCAGAGGTGGGACCTGGGGGTGGATGAGGACTCCAGGGGGATACGTGGAGGATCAGGGGCCACCAGGAGCAGGTGGGCAGGCAGCGGTCTGTGAAGCGGGGCCTCTGGGCGGCTCCGCAGTTCAGAGCAGAATGCCAGTGGTGAGACAGGTAAGTGCTGAGCAGTTAAGTAGGACAGTGGCAGTTGCCACCCACCCGCTGCAGCACCAATGGAGACCTGCTCCAGTGAGGCCCCTCCTGTTCCACCCTACAGAGACTGCAAGTTGGACTGGTTTGCCACAGTGGGTACATGGTTTGTTCCAAGCTCGACTCTCTGTGCTGTGTGGGAA
>NW_022103918.1:0-1543 GCF_000313985.2 Echinops telfairi
TTCTCCTCCGGGATGTCTTACAGGAAGTGAGCCTTGCCAGCTAAAGCAGGGAACTGATAAGGCAGCTGCACCCTGGGCTGACCATCAACAAGAGACCTGAAAACTAGAAAGGCGAAGCTCACTGAGCCATTTATCCCTCTGCCCTTCGATTAACCCCACATGTGTTTATTGGTCAGGTTGGCACAATAAACTAACTACCTCAGATACAATTATTCTTTTTTATAAAGCTCTCTTTACACACAGGAGTGTCTCTGGATTTATTTCTCTAGTCAACCCTGACCAGCACAAATCCCTTTGCTGGGCATAGACTCCAAAGAAATGAGAAACAGAACATGAACTGATATATGCTTTCCCATGTTCATTGCAGCATTGTTCACAATAGCAAGAAGCTGGAAACAGCCCAAATGCCATCATCAGAAGAATGGACAAAGACACTCTGGAGCATACACATAATGGACTACTATGCATCTATAAAATAACGCAATGAAACCATGAAATCACATGGCAGGAGGGACCAGGAAACCCTTATGGTTAGTGAGATTAGTCAATCACAAAAGGACAAATACTGTATAATTCCAATAGTATAAGGATAAAAATCAAGGTGAAAGTAGGCTTCTACTTCCAAGTCATGTAATCTAATGTAGTCTCCCAATCAACGAGGTAGAGAGCCTTCCAAGTGCCCATGAGCCATATATCACCCCCTCTATATGTTCTTCTTAAAAGCCACTTCAACAGAGGAGATCTCACGTCATCTTGGGTCAGTTTTTCAAAATGCAAGGAGAGGAAGAAGACAATTCAGTTGCTGCCATACAACATTGTGCTAAGGTCGCCCCAAATGAACAGACACTCCTGCTAGAGTGATAAGCAAACCTTCTGGAAATTCAAGTCAAGATGGGGAGAGGAGGACATGTATGTCTAGGAGATGGCGATAACATTTCTGTTAGTAGGTAAACAACCTCCTGGAGGTTTCCTGGAGGAGCAAGCTCCCATCAGGTAAAATGCCTAACAATACTTTTTTAGAACCCAAGAGGAGGATATGCCTGGCACTGTGTTCAAAATTGGACATTTTTTGCCTAGTTGCTATCCAGTTCTTGGTGACCCAGGCAGTGTGCTATAGACTATTGGGACTTCAGACTCCTATCTTCCAAGGTGCACAATATTCCTCATAGGCCATACCACAAGGCTCCATGTGGAAATCCCACTGTGGACTGGGCTTTACTTCAAATTTGCCTGTAGCCCTTCGACTTAAGGCTACAACTCTCTAGAGAGAAAGTGCAGATGGCTGCTATCTCAAAGTTACATAACCGGTGGATGTTAAACTTTGGTTCAGATCTCTTACTCTACATAGTGGCCCAGGATATATTCCCTATTTTAATGTCCCCTTTGTGTTATTATGACATGTATTAATGTGGTGGGTATGTTTCTGCCAATGTGAATGATTATAATGGAAAGTTTTGCCCTATCACCACCCCATTTTTTTGTGTAAATAATGTCCAGTCACTTAAGAGTTTAATCTGTACAAGTCAACAATTCATGGATTATG
>NW_022103918.1:2732-9722 GCF_000313985.2 Echinops telfairi
TGGATGGATGGATGGATTGTGATAATGATAAGAGTTGTACGGGCCCCCAATAAAAGGATTTTTTAAAGAAAAAAAAAGTGTAGGAGTAATAGCACATGGATTAAGTCTCCTGTAAATTCCCTCTGAACATAGACCAGGGATGTGTATAGTCTTCCTACCCTGTTTCCCTGAAAATAAGACAGTGTCTTATATTAATTTTTGCTCCCAAAGACATGCTAGGTCTTATTTTCAGGGGATGTCTTATTTTTCAATGAAAAATATGGTACACATTTATTGTTTATCGTCTTATTGTTTTATTAAAAGAGATCTCGCACTTCCTGTCTGCTCTGGCTGTGCTGCGGTCAATAGTGAGCTGCACAGTGGCGCCCGCCGCTATGGTCCAGAGTCATGGTAGCTTTGGGGGGCCTTATTTTCAGGGAGGTCTTATTTTGGGGGGAATGCCTTATATTTCAGTGAGAGGCAAAACTGTAAGTAGGTCTTATTTCCGGGGGAAACAGGACATCATGCAGAGTGCATTAGAAGTGGATTGTTGCAGATGTAGTTAGGTTAAAATTTAACATCTTATCATGTGGTCTTCCTTTTGATTCATTTTTAATTCATTCTAGTTTTAAATATTTTTTACTTTATTTTCTGTTGAGATTTTTTTCCATTTTACTTTGTTATTATTGTTTGGTGGGGGGTGAGGTGGGGTGGTATATGTTTTTCTGTATATGAAATCCAGGATAGGTAAATTGACAGATAGGGTACCTAAATGTATGGTTTCTTGGGGGTATGGCAGGGGAAGTAGAGGGGACTGGGGAGCTAATAAAATAAGTAAAAGAAAGAAGAACATGTTCTAAAATTGAATGTGGTGCTAATTGTGTAACTCTTCTTAAATTAATATGATTGAACTATTGAATTGTATGCTATGTGAGTTATATACCAATAAAACTATTAAAAGATAAAGTGGAGCAGAGTTGTGGCAGTTACATAATCTACTGTCAACTTCAGCAAAGGGGTAGAGTCTAGCCTGTCAGTCAGGTCATAACAAATTGAGGCTTCTGTGTGGGCACAGCATCTCCTGTGGATTCTGGGAACTCCTGTCTTCCTCCCTGGAGGCGGAACACACACTCTCCCTTTGAGATCTTCCTACTGACAAGCCACATGGAGCTACACTGATGGAGCCAGAGCCCTGGAGATGAAGGAGCCACATAGAGACCCATGCCAACACTGAGCTGCTTCCGCCACTGGATCCACAAGACTTTCCACCCACTGACCTGTGATCTTCCTGCATGCAGTGTCTTTGCATGTATTGCATGAGTCTGAAGAGGAATTTATAGATTAGTAACAGACATATGGGCTAATATCGGATTTATGGGCTTGATCTGGACTGGGCTGGGATGTTTTCTTAATATATAATTACTATTTGATATAAAGCTCTTTCTTATACACATAGGAGTGCCTATGAATTTGTTTCTCCAGTTAACCTGGACTAACACAAGAGCTATATATACACCTTAGGTACATGAACAGATTTTGAACTCCCACTTAGCTGTAAGCCCTAACAATCAGTTCTTATGACGCAGCCCTGCTCAGTACTTACCCTCATGAAGGTATGAGTACTGTGAAGAAATTGGATGGTGCCCATTTATCAGAAAGAATAGTATCAGAGGTCCTAAAAGTTTGTCTTAAAACAAGCAGCCATCTAAGCGAGGTGTCAGCTAAACCCACAGAGAAGCACATGAGCCAAGGATTATAAACTAAAAAATTATGAACAAAAAGCAAGGATGATAAACAATAAAAAATCCAAGATCAGAGGATGGAAATGTATTAGAATTTAAATTCTGAGCACCTCTTTACAGAAGGCTATGAGAGAAAGTAAAAGTCAAAAGTCTATTTGCAGAGACCTTATGGGGGATAAACGTCCATTGAAATCCCTCAGACTGTGCAGTATAGCACCAACAAAACATACAACATTCCTTTAGCTCTTTAATGCCCCACCCCCAACCCATCCCACTATCATGATCCCAGTTCTGCCTTTCACTTTGGGCTAGACCAGAGCATGTAACTGGTTCAGATAAGAACTCTGGACACATGGAATCCAGGACAGATAAGCCCCTCAGGAACAATAATGGAGTGCCAATACCATGAAGGTAGAGGAAAGGGGGAACCCATCACAACGATCAACATATTACCACACACACACAGGGGGACAAACAACAGAAAAATGGGTGAAAGGGGACAGCAGTCAGTGTAAGATATGAAGATAATAATAATTTATAATTTATCAAGTGTTCACAAGGGAAAGGAGGAGGGGAGGGAGGGAAAAGAGAGGAGCTGATACTAAGGACTCAAGTAGAAAGAAAATGCTTTGAAAATGATGGTGGCAGCATATATACAAATGTACTCGATACAGTTGATATGTGGACTGTTATAAGAGCTATAAAGCCCCCAATAAAATGATTTATAAAAGAAAGACATTCCTCAGAATATTGAACAGAAACATAAAAAACCTTGCCCTTAAACAGGGTGCATCAAAAAGTGAATTAATGCAGATATAGCTAGGTTAAAATTTAATATCTTATCATTTGTTTTCTATTTTGACCCCTTCTTATTTGTTCTAGTTTATTTTCTACTATCTTTTGGATTGAGACTTTTCTGTGTTTTATTTTTGTTGTATTATTGTTGGGGGTTTTATGTATGAAATCTAGGACAGGCAATCTAGAGACAGTAACTAGATTAACTGTCATTGGGTTATGGCAAGGGAGGGTTCGGGGAAAGGGACACTAATAACAATGAGTACAAAATTGGCAAAAAAGATTCTACAATTCATTGCACAAATCTTTTTATTCGAATATAAAATATATTCAAGCCAGTTAATTATATGGTTTTGAATTACATGTGATTAAACTGTTAAAAACTGAATTAACCAAGAAACTAGGCAATATAAGGAGAAACCATAGGTTGAAAAATATTGCCTTGAGGAGAATATAACGGACACTAAGAGGAGCAGGCCAGACAAGGTGACATTGTAAAAATAACTTGTGAAACCTATAAAGCCTATACCTCCATTGTTTTCAGACCACAAACTTCTTCCCCTGAATGATCAGGTTCAACTGGTTTAAGAGACTTTCACAGCAAGGACACTCCTGACCACCAGCTGACCTAAAATGGCGGTCCCACCACTAAACCAGGATTCAAACTAAGATCCTGGGTAGTTGCATTGGGCTGTGATTGCAAGGTTAGCAGTTTGAAACCACCAGTTTCTCTGTGGGAGAAAGATGAGGCTTTCTACTTCTATGGCGTTACCTTCTCTTTAGAGTTACAGAGGCAGTTCTCTGCTGGCCTGTAGAATAGATTCACTATCAGTTGCCATCAGCTTGATGACAGTGAGTTTAGTTTTAGGGTTGGTGCCTGCTTGTGGTAGTCACCTAATCTGGTGCCAATTTGAGGACTAAGTGTGTAGGGGTGAAATCTAGCCTGTCAATCAGGAGATAGCCAATGAGACCTCTGTGTGGGCATAGCCTTCTCCTGAGAATTCTGGGAAATCCAGTACTTCCTTCTTGGAAGCGGGAGACATTTCTCTCTCTTTGCCACTCCCTGGGAGACAATGCAGCTGACAAGACACATGGAACTGGCCTAGTGCCCCAAGTTGGAGAAGCTACATGGACCTACCCTGATGCAACCAGACCTCTGAAGCTGGAGAAGCCATGTGGAGACCCCTGCCAGCACTGAGATGTTTCCAATGCCACTGGATCCAAAGACCTTCTATCCACTGGCCTATGATCTACATTCAGTATCATTGCATGTGTTTCGTGAATCTGAAGAGGACTTTATAGATTGGTATTGGACATATGGGCTAATATTGGACTTATGGACTTGATCTGGACTGGGCTGGGATGTTTTCTTAATGTTCAATTGCTCTTGTATATAAATCTCTTCCTTATACATATATGTATGTGTCCATGGATTTGTTTCTCTAGTCTACCCAGACTAACACAATGCTCAACTAGTTATGCTAAGTATCTCAGATGGCCTTGCTTCAGACTCCAAGTTGAATTTTCAGATTCCAATCTTGTGCACACACACAAACAAATGGGGACTAAGAAAGAGCCAGTCAAATTGCATGGCTGCACAAACAGACCAAACAAGAAACCTTACCCCAAGACACACATACCAATTTTATACTAAGTTAACAGCCCTACAAAAATGTGCTGTTTGTAAGCTTGTTGTCTACAGCATGTCTCTGTGTAAGTCTCTCTTGCAGGTCCTTATTCTTCAATAACTCGCTTACTGCAATGTTCACTATCTAGTCTTTTTGTCCTTGCCCATTTCCAAAAACACCTGCCAGTTCAGGAGATCAATCCTTTTATAAACCCACAGATTATACTGATGGCCGAGAGTCTGCAGAGGGAGAAAACGGTAAAGCTAAAATTTTACTATTCAGAATATGTATCAATCCAGTCAGGATGGGTGGCCAGTAATTACACTGCTATCAAACTGCTGATAGGTCTCCTTAAGGAATGGTGCCTTAACAGGGGTTTGTTGTTAACCTCAGCAACATTCTTCATTCAGCAGCAATTAGACACTAATGAACGATTAATTACCCTCTCCATTTCAGAGTCTTTCTACAGAGTTTTCATAGCCCTCAACAACAGCCATCCAATTTCAAAGTCCTTATATGCGCCTGGTCCAAGCCAGGGCATTTTCAATCACCTCACATGAATGTGAAATTTAAGCAATGAATAAGGGAGATCAAAGAAGAATCAACGCATTTGAATTATGGTCCTGGCAAGGAATTTTAAAGATATCATGAACTGCCAAAGAACAAACAAATCTATCTTGGAAGAAGTACAGGCAGAATGCTCCTTAGAACAGAGGATAACAAGAATTTTCTCACGAACTTTGGACATGTTATCAGGAAAGACAACAAAAAGCTCCCTGGCATCAAGTGAATTCTGACTCATAGCAACCCTGCATCGTCTTACTCCCATGGAGGGGTTGGTGATTTCGAACCGGAGCCCTTGTGGTTAGCAGCCCAACAGTAACCGCCATGCAACCAGGGCGCCCTCTCAAGAGAGACCAGTGCCCAGAAAAGGACATCATGCTTGATAATGTAGAAAAAGCCAAAACACCAAACTCACTGCATTCCAGTCAATTCCAACTCACAGAGACCCTATAGGACAAGGTGGAACTGCCCCTGTGAGTTTCTGAGGTTGTAACTCTTTATAGGAGTAGAAAACTCCATCTTTCTCCTATGGAGTGGCTGGTGGTTTTGAACTGCTGACGTTGCCATTAGAAGGCCAACTTGTAACCACTATGCCACCAGGGCTCTTTGATAAAGCAGAAGGGCAATTAAGAAGAGGCAGACTCTTGATGAGCTGGATCCACACAGTGGCTGCAATAATTGGCTCAAACATGACCATTGTGAGGCTGGCATTGGACCAGGTAGCATTTCGTTCTATTGTGCATAGCATCACTGTGAGTTAGAGCTGACTGGATAGCAGCTCGCGACAAGAACATTATGACTATTTCCTCTCTGTTTCTCAAATGCCTGACACATTGCGCCTACCAGTGAATTCCTTTCAACGCTAATGAGGGTTTTTGAAACGTACTACCACTATAAACCTGAAACACAGAATTTGCCAAATGTTCCACTTAGCACAATTGTTGATATCCCTGCGGACATTTTGCCTCCAAGGGATCTAGTTCCAAAATCCGGTCTAAGAATCTGCTTTCTCGGATTCTTTCCTTGTAACTATTGCAGAACATGTTCCTATAAACCAAATTTCCCTGGACCACCAGTAGTGAGGGGAATGGCACTTGTAGATTGACTAAACTAATAAAGTGCTACCCCCCAGACATCCACATAGTTGCCTTCTCAAGAAAAAGGGAATGATTATAAACCCAGCGTTTCCGCTTTCCCTTCAAGAACAGCTGTTCAACAATTAACAGTAACTTTACACTGAAAACATTACCTAAAAGATTAGGTTTCCCACCCGAGATAAGACATCATTAGATTTTAAAATGTTCTTTGTTTTCCCCCCACTTCTGGGAGAATTTTTCAGTAATCCTTATATTGGTTTCCATGGGAGAATTTTCTCACCCTGTGTCCGGGTTTGGCTAAAGATTAATTTTTCAGATTACTTTTAAAACCAGACAGACATATAGGCTTTGTTCTCTTGATTGTGGCAATAAAGTGTGCATTTCATCTATTTAGTAGGCTGTAAATGTGAGCGGAGCTCCATTGAAGGTGTGAATCTTCAAAGTACCTGAGAGCACATTTCTCTCTTCTGCAAGCATGGGTGTGGGTTTGAGGAACTCACATAGATAAGAGCTTTCGTGTGAATGAAAAGAAAAAAAAAATCAGAGTAAGTGGCTTTAAACAAGATTCCCGGGGCTGGCCCCAATCCCAACTACGTGCACAGTCTCCCTACCCCCAGAAAAATTCACTTCAGAGGACAGCACTGAAGCTACAGCTCAGGGAGAGGGACGTGTCTGATCAGAGCACACAGGAGCAAATGAAGGGGGAGGAAAAGACAGTGGAGCACATCCTGGCCCACCAAGCCTTGAGGATGATATTCCCACTCAGAGCAGCCAATCCACAGAGAAGACCATATGGCCAGCCCCACTATGAGACATGACATCCCTCATTGATCCTTAGCCCTACAGGGGACAACACTGGAGACACAGTGTGGGAATTGCGTCTGATCTGATCCCACCACATGGAGGCAAAACACTAAGGGCATGCAACAGAACAACAAGGGGAACAGAGCAACGAAGTCGCCAGGGAATACCAAAAATAGACTTTAGGGGAGGGCTTGGTACCCCATCAGACTCGACCAAAAACACTCCTGAAGGCCAACAAACAGTGCTTGAACTAACTGCAGGCTTTTCTTTTTGTTGTTGTTGTTGTTGTTTGTCATTGGCTTTTTGTTGTTGTTTTGTTTTCTTTTGTTGCTTTGTTTTGTTCTGTCTTGTTTTTGTGCATGTTATTATCTCCGCAGGTCT
>NW_022103918.1:11567-26319 GCF_000313985.2 Echinops telfairi
GGCTCTGAGATGTCCAAGAGAATCCCTAGGTCTGTCTGTCTTCTAAATGTAAGCTACTGTTACCTTAGTCCTTTCTTTACACAAAGATTCACTCTGAATTCCCCTCCTCAACCTAAGAAAGAAGGAAGTGAAATATAGAAATACTTTTAATTATTTTATTTTATTTTTTATTTTTTAAAAGATCATTTTATTGAGGGCTATTACAGCTCTTATAGCAATCCATACATCAATTGTATCAAGTATATTTGTACCATAATATTGTCATCATTATTTTATAAACATTTACTTTCTATTTGAGCCCTCAGTATCGGCTCCTTTTTTTCCTTCTCCCTCGACCCCTACCTTGTGACCCCTTGATAAATTATTATTATTTTCATATCTTACTCTGACCACTGTATCCCTTCACCCATGCTTCTGTTGTTTGTCCACCTGGCCAAGGGTGGGGTGAGGGTGGGGGTGATATGTGCCAATGATTGTGATTGGTTCCCCCTTCCTCTCCTCCTCCCCCAACCTTCCCCCTACTCTCCTGGTATTGGTACTTCTATGTCTGGGGTTTATCTGACCTGGATTCCATGTGTCATGAACTCTTATCTGAAATGGAAAAGGCCTGGGTTCTTGTTGACATAATTAGCCCACTACAGTGCAGTGAATTGACTGCAGTGTACATGCTCTGATCTAGCCAGAACTGAAAGGCAGGACTGGGGTCATGATGGTGGGATGACCAGAGGAATATTGTGTTTCATCAGTGCTATATTGTGCCCTGGTGGACTCATCCCTTTCTTGTGACCCTTCTGTGAGGGGATGTCCCATTTTCTACAAATGAGTTTTGGGTCTCTGTGTTGACCCCTCTTGTTCTCAACAATATGGTTTTGTTTGTTTGGGGTCTTCTGGTGCCTATTACTTGATCCCATCAACACCTCCTGATCACACAGGTTTGTGTGCTTCTTCCATGTGGCTTTATTGCTTCTCTGCTAGATGGTTGCTTGTTTAACTTCAAGCCTTTCAGACCCCAGATGCTATGTCTTTAGATAGCCAGGCACCATTAGCTTTTTCACCATATTTGCTTATGCACCCATTTTGTCTTCAGCGATCGTGAAAACAAAGTTGTCGGAACAAAATGTTCTTGCGTTGAGGGAGAGCTTGAGCAGAGGCCCAAAGGCCCTCTACTTCCTCAGTGTATTGCCATACAAATATATGTACCTAGGCCAATATGTCTATTTTTATGAATGATTACATTTATATAAGTGCACACCTGTTTTTACCTCTATCCATAGCTTTGCTTCCTAGATCTTTCCTCTGTTTCCTTTTACCTTACTCCTTCCCCACCATCATGCTCACCCTTTGTTTGCTTTTTAGTGATTCCCCTCAGCTAGATTGCTTTTAGAAAGTGTTTTCAAAATACTATTTGTTTTCAGTCTTTTTAGTCACCAAATAATCCAAATTAAGATAGAAGATCTTAGAAGTGCTTTAGAGTCAAGTATGTAGGGACATTTTTCTGCACTTCTGGGTAGTACCATCATTAAATTTAACTTCTAAACATCCATTATACCTGATTATAAACCATTATAAAATCATTAGAAAATTCCAAATCATGGTAACACCACCCATTTTGTCACTGATTGGTTCAGAGATGAACTAATGATCAAATTCTAGCCATTGCGATATAAAAGAAAATTTGCTGTGAGAATTCTGGGAAATTTTTCTGTCTTGGTACAAGCTTGAAAACGACCTAAGTCAATACATGGAAGAGGAGAACATAGAAATGGAAAAGGGTCAGGGTGCGATGTAACAATGATGAGAAATGCAACCTTCCTCTAGTTCCTAAAGGTTTCCTCCCCGCTCCCACTACCATGACTCGAATTCTATCTTGCAAGACTGGCTGGACCAGAGGAGGTACACTGGTACAGATGGGAACTGAAAATACAGGGAATTCAGGATGGATGAGCCCTATAGGACCAGTGGTGTGAGTGGCAAAACAGGGAGGGTAAAGGGAGAATGGGTAGGAAAGAGGGAACCGATTACATGGAACTGTGTGTGACCTCCTCCCTGGGGGACAGACAACCGAAAAGTGGATGAAGGGAGAAGTCGGACAGGGCAAGATATGACAAAATACCCATTTATAAACTATCAAGGGCTCATGCGGGAGGGGGGAGCGGGGAGGGAGGGGAAAAGTGACGACCTAATGTCGGGGGTTTAAATGGAGAGAAAATGTTTTGAGAAACGATGTACAAATGCGCTTTACACAATTGATGTGTGTATGGATTGGGATAACAGTTGAATGAGCCCCTAATAAAATGTTAAAAAAAAAAAGAAAAAAAGAAATGGAAAAGGCCTGGGTTCTTGTTGACATAATTAGCCCACTACAGTGCAGTGAATTGACTGATTCTAACTATAGTCTTTGAACGCCCACTGAGTAATGTTATATAAATATTAGGTACTTATGGCTTGCTAAGGGGATTGGAAGCTGGCTAATAATGTAAATAAGGAACATGGCACATTAGGGGTAGGACAATGAAAGTGAAATTTATGGAACCCTGGTATGGATGCTGGTCCATTTCACCATCTTGCCGAGTTTAAGATGAGCCATCTCAGGGATCTCATCACAATCAAGAAAGAAGAGCTAGAAGCAGTACATATACTTTTAGCCCAGAAACTCCTGTGCTGAAGCTCTTCCATTCAAGAGACAGAGAGCTATTTTGCCAGAGACAGTGAGATGGTAGAGAAGCAGTGGGACAGTAGAGACAGCAAACCCAATGCAGTGGATTTCCCAATGTTTGGGGCAAAAAACCTGAGGACATTCAGGCAGGTGGCTTGCTGCCAGCATAGGTCACTTCCAAGCACTTAATGAAAGGTGGCATGGGGCTAAGTTTGAAGACCCACGGAACTAGATCTGAGCAACTTCAAGCCAAGATTTATTAGCACAGGGAATATTTAACTGGCAGCGCTACATTTGTTCAAGGGGCCATGGACTGAGAAAACAAGAGTTAAAAGAGCTTTGTAACACTTGCCCAAGCAGGCCACAGGGTCAAAGACCTGGATGGACCTGCCTGTAAGCGGGCCTCAAAGAAGAGGGCCCTGACTGAAGAATTGTATCCTGTGCATTCCTGAACCTAAATTGTAACCACTTTCCTAATGAGTCACATCATCATGAGTGTAGTCTATGAGCTCTATGTGACTATTGCAACAGATTGTCTAACCCAACAAGAAAGTCCAGTGTGCGATGGGAGGGATGATAGGTGTCAGAATTGGTACAGAAGGTTGGGAAGTGGAGGTAGGGGTGATTTTTGCCTCATAGGAACCGACTCTGGCCTACACCCAATGTCTGGATGGTAGCTCCATTGCCAAGATGAACTCAGAGAACAGAGAATTATTTTCAAGCCTTACAAGCAATTGTGGTAGGTACATAATTTCATGTCCAGTTGATAAATAAGTGTAGGGGTGGAGTCTAGCCTGTCAATCAGGTCACAGCCTGATGCTGCCTCCTGTGGGTGTAGTCTTCTCAAGAGAATTCTGGGAACTTCCTCTTTCTGCCTGGAGGCAGACCACACACTCTCTGCCTTTGTCTTCCTGTTGACAAGCCATGCAAGAGCCTCTCTCTCTGCATCACCTTCCTGTTGAAGAGCCACACTGGGAGAGCTGAAGGAGCCACGTGGAGATCCTCATCAGTGCTGAGATGCTTCCAACACCATTGGATCCACAAGACTTTGCACCCACTGGCCTGTGATCTTCCTGCATGCGGCATCATTGCATGTGACTGCATGAGTCTGAAGAGGGAATTATGGACTAGTATCAGACTTATTGGCTAATATCAGACCTATGGACTTGATCTGGACTGGGCTGGGATGGTTTCTCAATATATAATTTCTCTTTAATATAAAGCTCTCTCTTACACACATGAGTGTCTCTGGATTTGTTTCTCTAGTCAACCCAGACTAACACATGAATGTAAGTTGTTCTGATGTGATTTTTACTTGCTTTGTGTCATTACTCTTTCTTTCCCTCCAACTTCTCCCATTTGTAATGGAAATGTCTAACTTGTGCCAGTTTTACCATTGTACTTTGGAAGCAGATAACTTGTATTCTAGATTCACAGATGAAGAGGAATTTTTCCTCCAGGATGGAATTTGAACTTGGAGTTGTTTTAAAACATTTGGAATGGTATGATAGGATGAAAGTGTTTTTGCATGTGGCAATTTTAAGAGGACAAAGGGTGGAATGTCATGCATTTGTGTCCCCTAAAAAACATGTGTCAACATAGGTAGGCACTATGCACTAGGTAACTAAGACAGGGTTAGAAGACAAAGGCAATAGAATTTAAGAACAAAAACATGGCCATTGAATTGATTCTGACACATAGTAACCATATCAGACTGGAGTTGCCTCATAGGTTTTGAAGGCTAATATTTACTGAAACAGATTGCTACTTCTTTCTCCTACAGAAAGATTGATGAGTGAAAATGACATGCCAATTGATTAGCAGTTGAGTGCTTAAGCACTACATCATCCAGGCTTCTTGGGAAAAGGGTTAACCCATCTACTGCCATTGAATCAATTCTAACTTAATGCAACCCTATATAGTGTTTCAGGGTCTGTAAATCTTACAGGAGCAAATAGTGTGTCATCTTTTTCCCAAGAGGAGCTGGCAGATTTGAATCATATAGTTAATAGACCAATGCTTACTTGAAAGTGCTACGAAGGTGCCTTGAGAAGTTAGTTACCCACCCCAAAGCAAACCCATTCCCACTGAGTCAATTCCAACCAATAGCAACACCACAGAGGGTTTCTAAGGCTATGAATCTTAAAACAGATCGTCTCGCTGTTCTCTGGGAAGTGGGTTAAAGAGAATTAAATTGCCTTTATGTATGACCAGTGAGGACAAACAAACAGCACAAAGCTTCTCTTTGAACTAATTCTAATTCAATTTCCTCCTTAAGGAATTGTGAGATATCTAGCAAGTTTAACTATATTGTTCCCTTTTCTGTGAATTGTAAATGGAAATTACATTTGGATAAAAAAAATCTCAACCAGTCCAATTTATAGGCATATCAGGACTAAGCAAGAAGGAATGTAAGACTTCAGCTTGGTCAAACTATAATAGGCAAGACTTGTTCCTGCATTCCTGCTTGGAGCAGCCAATGCCCAGAGAGGACCACAGGGTCGGCTTCACCATGAGACTCAATGTCCCCTTACTGACCCACAGCACTACAGGGGCAGCACCAGAGACATGGTGTGGGAATTGGGCCCAGTCTGCCCCCTCCCCACAACACCCCCCTTCCCTCCTGCACCGACACACACACACCAGGGCGCAACGCAAAGGGAGCTCAATAGAGCAGCAAGGGGACCCAAGCAGCGAAGTCCCAAGGAATCCCAAAAATAGACTTCTGACTCAGGGGTAGGGCATGGCACCTCATCAGATCTGATCGGAAAACATGCATGATGGTCAGCAGACAGACCTGGAACTATTTGTAGGCTTTTATTTTGCTTTTTTCTTTTCTTTTCTTTCTTTTTTCCCCCCTCATGTCTATTTATGTAAGATAAGTAGCATAAACAATCCTGAGGCAAAAACAATGGGACAGATGGTTTGGGAGGGGACATGGGAGAGGAGGTGGGGGAAAGAGAGGGGGCAGTCAACAAACCCAGGGACAAGGGAACAAGAGATCTAAAATTGATGGTGAGGAGGGTGGAGAATGCCTTGTGCAGTGTAACCAAGTGCAATGTAGCCAGGAGCTGAATGAAGGTCAGACATGATAGTGGGACAGACAGAAAGTAAAAGGAAATAGAGGAAAGAATTAGGAGGCAAAAGACATTTATAGAGGTATAAACATAGGCATGGACTTATGTAAATATGGTACTATATAACAATATGGATATAGGTCTATGTACATATATTTATGTTAAGTATTAAGGTCGCAGACAAATATTGGGCCTCTGTTCAAGTCCTCCCTCAATGTAAGAGCACTTTGTTCTAATAAACTGGCATTCAGTAATACTCACCTTCCCTACATGACAAAATGGGTACATAAACAAATGTGGTGAAGAAAGCTGATAGTACCCTGCTATTACAAGATGTAGTATCTTCACCAGAGCAAACACTAAGGGCGTGCAACAGAGCAGCAAAAGGAGCAAACCAATGAAGTCCCCGGGTTACACTAAAAATAGACTTTGGGGCCAGGGCATGGCAATCCAGCAGACTCAACCGGAAAACACTCCTAAAGGTCAACTAACAGACCTGTAACTATTTATAGGCTTTTTGTTGGTAGTGGTGGAGGTGGTTTTTGTTGTTATTGTTTGGGGTTTTCTGGGCTTTCTTTTGTTTTGTTTTGCTCTGCCTTGTTTTTGTGCTAATTATTGTCTCTGCATGTCTATCTAGATAAGATAGACGGGATAAACTAACTGGAGGAGAAAACAACTGGACCGGCAGTTCCTGGGGTAGTGGAAGTGGGGGGGGGGCATGGGAGAAAGGAGGCGTGGCAAGGAAGTGGGTGTTAACAAACCCAGGAACAAGAGAACAATAACTGATCTAAAACTGAGGGTGAGGAGGGCATTGGATGCCTGGTAGGGCTTGATCAAGGGCAATGTAACAGAGAGGAATTACTGAAACCTGAATGAAGGACGAACATGATAGTGGGACAAGAGGAAAGTAAAAGAAGATAAAGGAAAGAAGTAGGAGGCAAAGGACATTTATAGAGATCTAAATACAGGCATGTTCATATATAAATATATTTATAGATAGTGCTAGGGAAATACATCCTATGTACATATATTTATATATTAAGTATCAAGGTAGCAGATGGGCATTGGGCCTCTACTCAAGTACTTCCTCAATGCAAGAACACTTTGTTCTAATAACCTGGCATTCTGTGATGCTCATCTTCCCGACACGATTGCTGAAGACAAAATGAGTGCATAGCAAATGTGGTGAAGAAAGCTGATGGTGCCCAGCTATCAAAAGATATAGTATTTGGGTCTTAAAGGCTTGAAGATAACCCAGCAGCCATCTAGGTGCAAAGCAAAGTGCACATGGAGAAGCACACCATCCTGTGTGATCATGAGGCATCAGTGGGATCAGGTATCAGGCAACAAATACCCAGAGCAAAAAATCATATCAATGTGAATGAGGGGAAGGGCAGAGTGGAGACCCAAAGTCCATCTGTAGACAATTGGACATCCCCTTACAGAGGGGTCACAAGGAAGAGATGAGCCAGTCAGAGTGCAGTATAGCACAGATGAAACATACAACTTCCCTCTAGTTCTTTAATGCTTCCTCCCCACCCACTGTCAAGATTTCAATTCTACTTTACAAGTCAGGTTAGACAAGAGCATATACACAGGTACAGATAAGAGCTGGAAAGACAGCAATCCAGGACAAATAAACCCCTCAGGGCCAATCATGAGAGTAGCAATACCAGGAGGGTAAGGGAAAGGTGGAGGGGAAAGAGGGAACGGATCATAATGATCTACATATAACTCCCACCCTGTAGGGATGGACAACAGAAGAGTGGGTGAAGGAATACAATGGTCAGTGTAAGACATAAAAAAAATAATAATTTATAAATTATCAAGGGTTCATGAGGGAGGGGAGGGGGAGGGGGAAATGAGGAGCTGATATTAAGGGCTCGAGTAGAAAGAAAACGTTTTGGGAATGATGATGGCAGCAAATGTACAAATGTGCTTGACACAATGGATGGATGGATTGTGATAACAGCTGTATGAGTCCCCAATAAAATGAAGAAAAATAATATGCTTGACATATTTGTTGTATGTATGGATTGTGATAAGAGCTATATGAGCTCCCAATAAAATGTTTAAATAAATGTAAAATGTTAAATACATTTTCTGGGGTCTTAAAGGCTTGGAGTTAAGCAAGCAGCCATCTAGCAGAGGAGCAACAAAGCCCACATGGAAGAAGCATACCAACCCATGTGATCATGAGGTATGGATGGGATCAAGTATCAGGCATCAGAAGACCCAAAACAAACAACCACATCGATGTGAATGAGTGGGGCAAGAGTGGAGACGCAAAGCCCATCTGTAGACAATTGGATAAACCCTCACAGAAGGGTCACAAGGAAGGGACTAGTCAGCAAAGGTGCAGTATAGCATCAAGGAAACACACAACATTCCTCTAGTTCTTTAATGCTTCCGCCCCTCCCCTCCCCTCCCCCACACTCTATCATGACCCCAGTTATACCTTACAAATCCAGCTAGACCAAAGCATGTGCACTGGTACAGATAAGAGCTCTCAACACACAGATTTCGGGACAGATATGCCTCTCAGGTTCAGTAATGGGAGTAGTGATATCATGAGAGGAGGGGGAAGATAAGGGGAGGAAGGGGGAGCCCATTGCAATGATCAATGTACAACACACACACACACACACACACACAGGAGGACAAACAACAGAAACATGAGTGAAGGGAGACAGCAGACGGGTACAAGATATAAAAATAATTTATAATTTATCAAGGGTTCACGAAAGTGGGAGGGTGAGGCGGAGGGGAAAAAAGAGGAACTGGTCCAGGGGCTTAAGTGGAGAGCAAATGTTTTGAGAATGATGAGAGCAATGAATGTACAAATGTGCTTTACACAATTGATGTATGTATGGATTGTGATAAGAGTTGTATGGGCCCCTAATAAAATGATTAAAAAGAACAATAAATAAAAGTGACTTAGCTATTACTCTTGTTGACCTAATAGTTCTGTGCCAAAGGCATTGGTTTCTTATAGTTAAGTATTTTTCTGAATGTCTTCTCCTAAACACTTCAATTCATAATTGGCCTTTCCCGGGTCCTACTAACACTTGGTTGTTATAGGTGCAACAATGCAGGTTCATAAGTTTATTTTATTCTAAATTCTTCTGTAATTTTCTGAGGATCTTCACAAACATTAGGAATTCCTGTCACTCACTCACTACCATCAAGTTGATGCAGAATTATAGACTGTAAAGGACAGTATAATCCTTTGTCAATTTGAAAGAATTAAGATTGGAGAGGTGGAGTTTAGCCTGTCAATCAGGTGATAGCCAATGAGGTCTCTGTGTGGGCATGGCCTTCTCCTGAGGATTCTGGGAAATCCTGTCTTCCTCCTTGGAGGCAGGAGACACTGTTTCTCAGCTTGCTCCCTGAGAGACATCCCTGTGAAGAAGACACATGGAGAGCCCTGCAAGCGCTGAGATGCTTACACCGCTGGATGCACAAGACTCCCCACCCACTGCCTGTGATCGTCCTGCATTTGGCATCACTGCATGTGTTCGTGCATCAGAAGAGGACTTTATAGATTGGTATCAGACATAGGGGCTAATATCAGACTTATGGACTTGATCTGAGCTGGGATGTTTTCTCAATATTCAATTGCTCTTGTCTATAAAGCTCTTTCTTATACACAGAGTGTCTGTGAATTTGTTTCTCTAGTGCACCCAGATGAACACAGACAGGGTAGAATTGTCCCTATGAGTTTCCAAGACTGTAATGGTTAACGTGAGTAGAAAGCCCTGTCTCTCTCCTGAAGAGCAACTGGTGGCTTTGAACTGCTGAGCTTGTGGATTACAGCCCAACACGGACTCAGAATGCCACCAAAGCTCCACACAGAATTCCTGTACTATAGTGGAAATTTCCCATCACTATTAACCTCCCCTTTTCTTCTCCCACTACTCCTGCCAGTACCCACTAGCGCTGGTCTCTATATATTTACTTTTTCTAGTCCTTTTATATAAGGGAGGCCATACAATGTTTGTCCTTTTGTGGTTGACTTATTTCATTCAGCACTATGTCTTCTAACTCCATCTATGCTGTAGTATGTATCAAAACTTTATTTCTTCTTCTGGCTGAGTAATAGTCCGCTGTATACAGGCACTACCGTTTGTTTATCCATTTTTCTATTGAATAACATTTAAGTTGTTTCTGCCTTTTAGCTACTGTGGACAGTGGTTCAATGAACACGTGTGTACAAGCCCTTTTGGAGTCTTGGCTTTCTAATCTTTTGGGTATATACCAAGGAGTGGAATGATGGCTTGTTTATGCGAACTTCTTCTCAAAATTCTTAATCCAGGTATTTAATTTTATTTCTTTAACTAATTTTTCTATTGTGAAGTGGGTAAAGCTTTAAAGTGTAGATCAATTTTCAATTCAACAATTCATGTGCATTTTGCTTCATGTCATTGATTATAATCCCCACAAGATAGCATCACTTATCGTATTTCTTCCTTTTGTTTCCTGATTGTATTCCTCCTTCTTTCTTAACCCTTCAGAACTTTGTCGTTTGGTAAATGCTGTCCTTTTTATCTCAAATAGTTGATTATTCTAAGGTATGTGTACTCCTCTAATGTTATTGTCTCACTGTAGGCCTGTTTGTTTCTTGGCTGAAAATTGAGCCATGAGATGAGTTCATTTCCAGACCTGCTGGATGATTGAAGGCCATAGTTGTGGGTTCTATCAATCTCTATTTGACCTTTTTTACAATTTCTACTTTTTATTTCATATTCTTCTCCCAATCTATCAAGGATTTTCTAATGTCAGTCTTTCAGAGCACTTGATTGTGGTAGCTGACACTATCTAGTTCTTCTGGTCAGGAGATCATGGAGACTGATGTTCACAGGCCCATTGGGCTCCTTGTTTCCATGCATTTTGTTTTCTTCATTCTTTTCTCCTATGGACACAGGGAGATCAATGGTTGTGCCTTAGGTGGTCACTAAGGCCACCAAGGTACTATATTTTAGAAAGCATTTCATGGAATACAAAATCAATTGGATTAGGCAATTGATCTAGTGTTGGTTCTTTAGGAAAGAAAAGAAGCTTGGAGAGAGCGTTGTCAGCAATAGAGGTAGATAGAAAATGGTGGAAGGGAAAGACAGTAGGCAAAGAAATGGATGGTATTGGACAAGCAGGAACAGACGAAACTAAATTTGACATGACAAGTCCTTATTTTACTTAGGTAATTTGGAAAAACTATCCTGCATGGAGGTAATTTTGCGATCTTGAAATCTATTAGAAGTATCAGTCAAAATAGGCATCGCTTTGATACTGTTTAATTTGGGCATCTTTATTTAATCCTAATTCACTGCACAGAAATAAAACATAGGTAAGTCAAGAGAACTGCAGAGAAGCCACCGATTTTTCAGACCATCTCTAGTTAGGTGATGCCAGCCAAGCAAAAGCAATCACGTATAGAGTCAAAATGCTGGTTCACATAGTAGCCTGCAGCTCCAGAGGTAAACCAAATTGCCTCTAGATGTGCCATTACCCATCTTGAGAGAAAGAACTAACCTATGTGCAAAAACAGAGACAAGCAGTTTATGCACATTTCAAAACAGATAGGCTGAGATTTTGGAATCCTCAATGTCAAATAAAATTTCCTGAGTAATTTGCTGCACGGTTTGGTCTGTGCTTTGTTTTACAATGTGCCTTTGTTGCATGCGAACAACCTTGTAGCTGCTGAGCAGCCTACGGTCTAGTTTATCTTGTGTTCTGGACTGCCCTTTCATGGTGTCTTTTAGTGGGTGACAAGGTCTGTAAAGTGTTTTACTCATTCAAACCCTCTCCACATTCTTGCAGTTTAGGACAGTCTGCAGAAACTTAGCAGCAAACATACAAAACCCGGAAGTCAAAATCAAATCAGTGTCCTGAGATGGAAGATATGGGAACCAAAACAATTCCTCAGTCAAGTTCGAAGAGCTGTGGCACAGAGAGAGTGGAACTCAAATCCAAAAGGCTGTTTACCCCACGGTGACTGGGAAGAGTCCAAGGAGGCAGAAAGGCAAACAGCTCTGCTTGTACCAGCTCTGACCCTCAACTTCTCAGGGCCACAGCAGGTGACATACCTGCTATATCCCACTTCAGACAACAGGCATGCCAACAAGTAAACAGTAGGGCACCCACTTCTAAAAGCATATAGTGAGGTTAATTAAGAAATAGAGCAATTCCAACTGGGTAGCATACAGGGAAAACCATCCTATCTTCCATGGTACTAGAGAGAGAGAAGTTTTAATACAGAAGTATCAGGAATTAATAGACAATTTATAGAGCTTTGCGTAATCGGTCACCAGATTATCATAGGACATCAGAAGTTTCCATTGAAAAACCATAGATAGTCCCAAATCATTTGCTTCTCTAATGTTCAGACATCCTGGGGCTCACATGGATAATCACTTTTAAAAATTCCCTTTTGGGAGACCTAGAGTAACCATTTCTCCTGATTAGCAGTTGTGCAAGGAGGGAGTAGACAGCAGGATTCCTGGAACAATCAATTTTATTCTTAACTACATTCCTACCCTTCACCTTTATTTACTAAGGGCAGATAAAGTTTTACAAGACCCTAGATACTGGTTTAAAATTTTTCTTTCTTTCAACACACACACAAAAGGAGTTTACAGTAAAATACAGTCTAACCTACCCCCAGTTTTTAGTTTGCTGATAGAAATTTTTCAGTCTTCCACACCTGACCTTTATGTGATTATCATCCTATGTGAATATGATAATAGTTATCAATTATTAAACACATATCAGGCACTTCTCTTACATTATCTTATTTAATTCTCACAACAAAATTGTAATGTAGATTTTAATGTATTGGTGTTAATCATGTGGAAATTGAAGAGTAATTTGGTTGAACAACTTGAGCAAGGCCTTACAGCAAATATTAGAGTCAGGCTTAAAGTTCATTGTAACAATTTCAAAGTCTATGTCTTCAATAAGTAACAGTACACTGCTCATCAGTAAGGAAATAATGTTTTATAAAATGGCTTGAATATTAATTTGAGATCAGGTCACATTCCCAGGAACAGAGTCCTGGTGGCAAAATCAGCTATGCATGGACTGCTAACTAGAAGGTCAGCGTTCAAAACCACCAGCCAACTTCTATTTCCATAAAGATTTACAGTCTAGGAAACCCACAGAGCCAGTTCTGTCCTGTCCTATGTGCTTGTTATGAGTCAAAATCAACTCAGTGGCAGTGAGAGTTTATATTCCCAGGGCCTCAGTCTGTAAGGGAATCAAAAATTAGGGTTCAAGGTCATTGTGCTTCTTTGTCACTTAAAAGTCACAAGTAAATTTTAAAGAAATACTGTGGTCTCCTAATGGAAAAGAATGGAGAAGGCACTAAATGGAGAACAATAAGAATATTTTCATTTGTGTATAATGAATCTAAAATATAAAAAGAACATGTAGATGATGGCAACAAATGTATAAATGTGCTTGACACAATGGATGGATGGATGCACTGTGATAAGAATTGTACGAGCCCCCAATAAAACGATTTTTAAAAAAAGAACATGTATTTAAAGATTCTTTTTTTTAATATTCTTAAGCATAAATGTATTTTTTAAATGTGAAGTACTATGGACTTATACCTGCTATTTAATTTTGACATGAACTTCAGTTTCCTCGTCTATTAAAAATGAGTAATACGAATACACACTGAACACCATGCCGGGTCCTTTAGATTATAACATAGAATGACTATTTACTGACTGCCTATTATGTTCCGGGCACTGTGATACAATGGGAAATTACAATGAACAAGCTTCCTGTTTTCATGGAACTTAATCTTGTGGGGAAGACAAATACTATTTAAATGACCACATTATTGTAGGGTGCTATCAAGTCGATTCTGTCTCATTGCAACCCTGTGCGCAGAGTAGAGCCTCCCCATAGGGTTTCCTAGTCTGTGTCTTTACAGGAAGAGATCAGCAAGGCTTTTCTCATGCAGTGCAGTTGATGGGTTCAAACCATGACTTTTAGTTGACACCAGTTGTTCCATGAGGAGGCCTCCTTTGTAATTGATCAAACTGAGGATTAATTACAAATGTAAATAAGTGCCCTGAAGTGAAGGCACATAATTGTAAGAGAGGAGGAAGGAGGTGAGTTTAGGAGGAGGTACCAGATCAGAGAAAGCTTTCCTGGACAAGGATCTAAGGGATAAGATGGATCGAATTAACCAAGAAAGGAGTAAGTGAAGCATTCCAGGCCGTGGGAACAGCAGAAAGAGCACGCCGTTTCTGCAGCTGTTAGGCTGGTAGATGGGGCTGTAGTCGAGAATATGAAGGGAAATAGCCCTGTGAGAGCGCAGTCCAGAGAGGTAGATAGGACCAAAATATTCAAGTTGTTAGAGGTCAAGGTAAGAATTTTGGTCTTTATATGAAGAACAGTGATAAGTTTTAGAACTTTAAGCAAAGAAGTGGCTGGTCAGATTTGCTTTTTTAAAAGATAATTTTGACTATCGTTTAAATACTGAATGGGTGACAAAATAGTTTTGTTAAAGTGTTACTTATCTTGGGTTAAGTACTTCTGAGAGTTTAGTGTTCCAGCATCAACATTTACGGATGGAATCGGATGTGGGGAATGGAGGGTGGGAAGGAAGCAGGATTGGGATGAGGGTAAAGTGTCCTAAGATCAGCCTCAACTGAACTCAGGTTGCTCTTGACCTAAAGTGGTCCATCAGCCTTGTCTCGTGCAGAGCTAAAGATATGAGGCTTTTATACCCCCACCTTGATCAGTCATGGATGTGGGCTGCCTGGGGAAGGACTGGACCTTGGTGGAGGCAGGTCTTTGCAGTGTAAGTGATTATGGAAAACACTACTAGCAAATAGCACTCTCAACACTGGAGACAAGCTTTTCATTGAAAGGCAGATCTTAATAGCTTACCACTATGTCTTTCATGCTCCCACGAATTGTCTTCATATTTACTGGCCATATTTCTTTTTTGATTGCCTTCATTTTATTCCTTCCTACTAGAGGAGAAAGAAAAAACATAAATGCA
>NW_022103918.1:27582-34946 GCF_000313985.2 Echinops telfairi
CAGAATGCAGGAAGGTGGGTAGAATCATGTGGATCCAATGGCAGTGGCAGGGCTCTGGTAGCAATCAGGGTCAGTCAACAGGACTGGGAAGGCAGAGAAGGGGGTAAAGGTTCCCAGGGTCTTTCTCATGATAAGGCCACTCCCACAGGTTGTGACTGCAATCCTTCCCTCTCCTGCACCAGCATCCTTTCTGAAGCTATTTGCATGAACATTAGAAGCATAAACTCTGCAAACGCAAGCTTTACATGAGTTGATAAGGTCTCAAAAGAGATCATTCCAATCCAAACCCTTCTAATTCTATTTTCTTGAGTCTCTAGTAAAAACCCTATTTCATAGAGGCATGCCACCAGTTATGTTCCCTAAGCCCATTGTAGCAGAGTGAAAGGAGCCTCGATTGTAAGATTAAGAGACACATTGGGTCATATTCAGAATCAACCACTTGCTGAGGGACCCTACATAATCTCTGTGCTGTAGGATTACAATCATTACACTTAACGGATATCTTTGATGTGTTAAATAAAATTTAATAGCTAAATTTACATTCTCAATAGTTGTTTGTTCAATAACTTCTTTTTGTTCTATAACTTCCTATTCACTGCTAAGAAAATCGGGCCCATCACACAAAATCGTCTCCACAGGGCAATCATTTATATAGATTGCCAGCTATAAGTTGTGGGGGGGGAGAGCCCCTAACAAATCATCACAAGTTTGGTAGGAGCAATTGTATGGTTGATAATAAGTAAAGATTATAGTAAAGTCATGGAGAACATGTGAGATAGGAGATTGAAATAATGGAGTCAGACACATTTCATAGTAGCATGCTCACTTCAGCTCCTCTTGGTGGTCCACGTGAAACGAGCCAGAGAGAGAGGTCTATTGCTAACCAATGCTTATAACTACTTAGGGGGTTGTGATTACAGGTAACCACACATCCTAGGAAGGGGCTGTACAATAGGCATAAGCGTGAAAGGAAGGGGATGAGCTAGAGGTGTGCACATGATAGAAAGGGGAGGGACTAGGGGTATATATGTGACAAGAAGGCACCCTAACCTTGGTCACCCTTGAGTGGGCTTGACCTCCCTGGGCTCTTCTTCAGGAAAACAAGTTAGAACTATCCTTATCAGAAGGGAGTGGGCCCTACTTGTGGGATAAACAGTGGTGTCAGCTTGCTCTGGATGGCTGATAACCCTTAGGGAGAATAACCCTTGACCTACTTCTGTTGACCTCCAAGTGTATAGTCATTTGCCATATGTAACAAGCAGCTAAGTTAGGCATTTATTTGGAGAAGACAACTTGGGAGAAATCCTTGTTTCCCACAATAAGTGATTATAACTCTATACCTCATGAATACAAAGTAAATAAGACATGATGCTGACCTTAAGTTAACCAGCTTACAGTTTGGAAGAGGAGAGGGATGATGCCCATGCCAACCAGCATATTACCCTGTTTCCCCCGAAATAAGACAGTGTCTTATATTAATTTTTGCTCCCAAAGATGCGCTAGGTCTTATTTTCAGGTGATATCTTATTTTTCCATGAAGAAGAATATGGTACACATTTATTGTTTATTGTTTTATTAAAATAAACCTCGTACTTCCTGTCTGCTCCAGCTGTGCTGTGACCAACAGTGAGCTGCGCAGCAGTGCCCGCAGCTACGGTCCAGAGTCCAGAGTTACGGTAGCTTCGGGGGGCCTTATTTTCAGGGAGGTCTTATTTGGGGGGGTGCCTTATATTTCAGTGAGAGGCAAAACTGTAAGTAGGTCTTATTTTCAGGGGATGTCTTACTTTCGGGGAAACAGGGTAGTAATCAGATCACAGGATGATTAGCAATCAACAGAGTTAAACCTGGATAGGAAGGCTATCAGAGAATAGATGTGCTGAGAGGTCCTTTTGTTGTGTTGTTGTCATTGTTGTTGATGATGTCCAGGTTAACTGCCAAGAAGTTATGCCCTTACTCATGCTAACCCCATACATAACCGTATTAGACTGATCTCATCAGTATCAGACTGAAAAATCCATAGGGTTTGCATTGACTGATCTTCCAAAGTAGATTATCAGACCTTTCTTGCTAGTCTTAGTTAGCTCGAAAGCACTTAATTTGTCCCATCTTTTGAACATAAGAAAATTAGTGCAAAAAGAAAGTAAGTGAAAACTGAAGTCAAACATCTACTTATTAGCAGTCTAACTGAAATCAAGGACTACTAACCCCACGCCAGTGCTCTCTTCCTGTTTCTATCTTCTTCTCCAAAGATGAAGCATTATTGAAGGGTTTTCCCAAGTCTGATTGTGTTAGTCTAGGTAGGTTAGAGAAACAAATTCATAGACACTCATGTGTATAAGAAAGAGCTTTATATAAAGAGTAATTGTACATTAAGAAAACATCCCAGCTCAGTGCAGCTCAAGTCCAGAAGTCCAATATTAGCCCACATGTCCAATACCAATCTATAAAGTTTTCTTCAGACTCACAAAACACATGCAATGATGCTGAATGTGGGAAGATCACAAGCCAGTAGGTGGTAAATCTTGTGGATCCAGTGGTGTGTGAGCAACTCAGTGCTGGCAGGGGTCTCCTCGTGGTTCCTCCAGCACAGGGCAATAGCATAGTTACATATGTCTTGTCAACTGCAATGTCTCCCAGGGAGTAAGGGTGTGTCCCACTCACACAACCTATTTATCTCCTTAATTCCTCAAACGAGGTCATCAAGCTGCCATCTGATTAACAGGGTAAACTTTACCCCTTTACTCATAATCCTCCCAAATTGACAACAGATTATATAACTACCACACTGACAAACTTTATCTAAGGCACTGTCATCTACAGTCAAAGTCTGTTCTTGAATTTATCCTCTCTAGCCACATCTCCCTTTCTTTTTCACTATGAGTTTTTTTAAAATGTCATTGTCAATTCTGACTCACAGAAAGAGGAAGAACTGCCCTGTGAATTTCTGAGACTGTAACTCTTTACAGGAGTGGAAAGCCCCATCTTTCTCCTACAGAGCAGCTGCTGGTTTTGAACTTCTGACCTTGGAGTTAGCAGTCAATGAATAACCATTACACCACCAAGGCTCATGAGCCATTGTGAATGCTACTCAATATACCAAGAGAGAAAGGCTCAGAATGAAAATCTTAAAGAGAGAACATGTTGGACGTGTTAGGCTTTTGGCTGTTATGCCGACCAGCAATAAAATCTCTATGACCTCAGAAACCAACTATGATAAACAAACACTGAATTTTGAAGCCTCGGATGATAGGAATAAACTTAAGAAATGTTTAAAGAAGAAAAATAAACATTCACAATCGTTTCTCCTCCAATTACCCTAGAGAGCGGTACTGCTTAAGAGGGGTGCTTGGGTTTGTCGTGACAACTGAACACACATTCTGCCTCCCCCACAGCAAGACAGCGCCAAGCCATCTGTATTTAAAACAATGGTTAAGTACAGCAGTACTGAATAGTCTATTTTTTATGAGCACAATTCATATATTATTATTAATTTGGGAAGCATTTACAAAAAGGTTTTACTAATATTCTTTTTACTTGGAAGTTAGGCCTGTCAGAATTCTATTTGCAAATACAGTTGTGTTTCATTTAACACCTTTAAACATTCTTTAAAATAGGATGTATGTGATTTGGACATTGTACAAACATCATAAAAATGAGCAAGTAAGAGAGCATACAATACACAAGTTGTGGTAGTCACATAATTTCATGTCAACTTGAAGATATATGAAACGGAAGGGGTGGTATTCAACCTGTCAATCAGGTCACAGCCCAATGGTGCCTCCTTGTAGGTGTGGCCTTCTCATCAGCAGGGCCTTGGGAACCACCCCTCTTTGCCTTCCCCATCCTGCTGGCCAACCCTGGTTGCTGCATCCACTGCCATTGGATCCACATTACTGTGTCCCCACTGGCCTATGATCTTCCTGCATTCTGCATCATTGCATGTGGCTGTGTGAGTCTGAAGAGGGACTTGTGGACTTGAGTTGAACTGGACTGGGATGTTTACTTGGTATATAATTACTTCTTGATATAAAGCTCTTTCTTACATGCATATGAGTGTCTCTGGTCATATTTCTCTAGTCAACCCGGCCTAACACACAAGTCATGGTCTTCTGGTAACCTAATCTTGGAGGTTATATCCATCACTTTTGTCATTATCTATACATTAGAAGTAAGTCAGTAGGTGACTGAAGCGGAAAATTCAATCTATATTTTGCTATATATTTGTACCACAATAAACTCATATTTTAAAGTTAATATAAAAGAGGTAAGTCAGTAGGTGCAACCCCGAGTCAAAAGGGAAAGTAACAGAGGTCTGAATGCCAGCAAACGGGGAAACATTAGGAGCTATTTTAGCAGTTGCCTAGCACCAGAGGTCTGATCCAATATTTACCATCTTTCTAGAATAAGCCTGGTGTTTCTAAATATTAATTCCTTTTAGCATGATAAGTTCTAATGAGCCCTGGTGGTGCAATAGTTAAACTCTTGGCTGGTAACCAAAAGGTAGATTGTTCAAATCCGTTTAAAGCTTTCTCAGAACGAAAATTTGGGGATATGTTTCTATAAAGATGGTTGTTGTTGCTGTTGTTGTTGTTGTTGTTAAGTGCCGTCAGGTCCGTTCCAACTCATAGTCACCCTGTGCAAACAGAGTGAGACACCACCCTCACAGCTGTGGTTATGTGTGAGCCCATTATTGCAACCACGGTGTTGCTCCCCCTCGCTGAGGCTCTTGCTCTTTTTTGTTGCCCTTCTACTTTTTCAAGCATGATTTTCTTTTCCAGAGACGGCTCTCTTCTGATAGTATGTCCAAAGTATGCGAGAAGACATCTCATCCTCCTTCTTATTTTCTAAGGAGCACTGTGGCTGGACCTCTTTCCGGGCAGATTCATTTGTTTTCTAGCAGCCTATGATCATTTCGATCATTTTCGCCAGCACCATGATTCAAATGCACTGATTCTTCTTCAGTCTCCCTGAGTCAACAACCAACTTTCCTATGCTTGTGAGGTGATTGAAAAGGTCCTGGCTTGGGTCAGGCGCATCTTGTTCCTCAAAGTGACATCCTTGTTCTTCAGCACTTTAAAGAAGTCTTGTGCAGATTTTTCCAGTGTGAGATGCCATTTAATCTCTTTACTGCTACCTCCGTGCACGTGAATTGTGGATGTAATCAAGAACTCCTTGATATTCTCAGTCTTTTCTTCATAAATCATAATGTTATCTATCGGTTCATTCTGTGAGGATTTTTTGCTTTCTTTACACTGAGTTGAAGTACTTCAAGTCGTCCTGCCTTTCAGCAAGCAAGGTTGTGTCATCTGCATATGGAATGAAAATTGTTCATATAAGCCTTCTTCTAATCCTGATGTCAAGCTCTTCCTCATATTGTCGTTTCTGATTATTTGTTCAGCGTACAGATTGAATAAATAGAGTGAAGTGAGTCAACCCTGACATACGCATTTCCTGATTTTAACTTATTCTGCATTCTTTTGTTTTGTTCAAAAGACTGCCTCTTGATCCATGGAGAGCAGCGGTTCTCAACCTGTAAGTCCTGACCCCTTTGGGGGTCAGCAACCCTTTCACAGGGGTCGGCCGATTATAACAGTAGCAAAATTACAGCTATGAAGTAATAACAAAAATAACTTTATGGTTGAGGGTCACCACAACATGAGGAACTGTATTAAAGGGTCGCAGCATTAGGAAGGTTGAGAACCACTGGTGTAGAGGTTCTTCATGAGCAGAATGAAGTGTTTTTGAGTCCCAGTTCCTCTCAGTGGAGTCCATCGTTGGTTATAGTCCACAATGTCGAAGGCCTTTGCGTAGTCAGGAGGACAAAGGTAAATGTCTTTCTGATGTATCTTCTTTCAGCCAAGACACGTCTGCCATCAGCAATGAAATTCTTCCGTCTGTGTCCTTTTCTGAATTCGCCGTAAGCTTCTGGGAAGTCTAGCTAATTGCAAACAGGAGGATTTTTAGGCTGGAAAGGAAATAATTCCCCTTTGGGGGGAGTGTGACAGAAAATGCAGTGTAGCTGCTATCCTAACGCCTCAGGTGACCCTGTCAGGAAGTTGGACTCAATGAGACCTCCAGTCAACCGTAATTCATTGGCCCTCTACTACTTGCTAAAAGCTGTTGGATTCAGGTCTTGCCTTGAATCAGAGGGAAAATATGAAGACAGCTCTCGAACTCTCTTCTTTCAGAGGATAGGCTGCCAAGGTACAAAGCTGAAACGTTTCTGTAGTGGGGACAAGGGCCCTGGAAGACCATACAGAGGCCAGAGGACTTACCATTGAGCAGAACTTCTTGTGAGAGCAGGCCCAGGGGCAAAAGCAGCAGCAGCTTCAGATCTCCAAGATCCCAGTAAAGGCTTGTTCAATTTCAGGAGGCATTTAGAGGAGCTTTTATCTTATCAAGTAGCTGCTTGCTCTGTATGCCAACAAAGAGCCCTGTGTTTCTAACTCGGGCAGGTAGAGAAAAGACCTCCTGCAGCCTTAGCCAGTAAGTTAGGACCAAACGGTGTCTGAAAGCGATCACCTCCTAGAATCTCAAGTTCTACTTCAAATTTCTCTCTCTCACTTTTCTCAGTTCCTTGGGCCAGATCCCTTTGTCCCCTTTCTTCCTTTCTGGTCCACAAAGCAGACATCGGTGTCCCCCTCTCTGGATTCTCGGCTACCCTCGGATTACAAACGTCAAACTTTGAGATGTTTCTTTTGGGATGCTTCTTTGTGTATTTGATGGAAAACAGTTCCTCTTTCTCATCTTTAAGATGTAGCTAGAATTGTCTGAGTGCCTCTCAGCCCCAGCCCCATATTCGAAATATATAGCCTAAGAGTCCCCCTCTCTAAATCATTGCTGTTATTGTTACCTGCTAATTAGTCTGTCAGCCTCTAACTCCGAGAGATTAAGTGTACAGTAAAACTAAATACTGCACGGTCCTTTGGCATCATCAGGACTATTTGGGGATCAGACGGTTGTGATCCATAGTGATTTCATAAACTGATTTCTGGAATATTAGCTCGCCAGACCTTTCTTCCTAATCTTAGTCCGCAGTCTCTGCTGAAATCTGTTCAGTATCAGAACCACATTCCCCTCACAGACTGGTGGTGAGGACACTTGCAGTATATTGGTCCGAAATCCACTCAGGTCTCCCATACTGTTGGTGTTATGGATTGATTTGTGTCTCCTCCAAAATATGCCAATTATTTGGGCTGTGGTTTCCAGTGGTCTAGTAGTCATATAATGATGCAAGCACCCCTCTCCCCATGAAGTACCCCCAAAATAATGCCAAATTTAAGTTGCTCTTTGTAATAACATGATTGCTTACTACAGTGAACCCTCGTTTATCACAGTTAATCGGTTCTAGACCCTACCGTGAT
>NW_022103918.1:35341-37665 GCF_000313985.2 Echinops telfairi
TGAAGGTTCTCTGCCATCAAGGGCAATCAGACCACCCCTCCCTAAATCTGGCCCACTCCCTTCTGATAAGGATCACAGATTACTCCCTTGGAGAAAAGCTCAGAGACACCTAAAGTCAAGCCAGCTCAGAGACAAGGTTAAGCCACCATCTTAACTGTAGAACCCACCCATCTTGTTACGTATATACATTCGTGTCATGTGGATGTCACTACCATGTCCAATTCCTCTTACATGTATACCTCTAATACAACCCCTTCCTGTTACATATGTGTATGACGTGGGTTGCTAGCCCAAGATTACATAAACCTGTTAAGAGATACATTACCCGCTCTGGTTCTGGTCTTCAAGGAAGAGGTGAGCCCTTGAATGCCTTGTCTGATGTCTCTTTAATTTACCCTTCAACTACACATCCACCCCCTCAGACCCATTCGGTTATGGAGGCTGGTCCCCCCTACTCACTGGTGTGGAAGATTTATCAGCTAGACTGATGCCGTGGAGAGGCTTTGCCCGCCACCTGTCATCTACCTTCTTGGAAAGGTGGAAACTGTGTCCTCGGTGCTGGTGATGGCACATCTAGGCCAATGGCAGCACCTAGCCCTGGGGTGGTGGGGAGGTCGGCGGGGAGGGGCTGTTTGTTTCGGCTTTTTTTCTGGTGTGAGGGGTGGGTGGGTGGCCAGGCACCTTCTTGGATGATCTTAGCTGGAAGGATTTGCTGGATGTCAGCTGTGCCTTCATGGGAGGGGATGCTCTGTGGTGTGAGGCTGGGCCCATGGCAGGGGGGAGGCTTTAACCTCCGCTAGCCAAGCCTTGTCCCCCCACTGGCCATCTACCTTCTTGGATTGTGTCTGCGGAGAGATTTTGCATGTGCTCCATGTGCCCTCTGTTGCCCGGTGTCTTTGTTGGTTGGCAGCTTGGTCATCAGCTGTGGGAAGGTTTGCTGGGAGGCAGATGGCATGGCCTTAGGGGTAGGATGAAAAAGCTCGCCCAAGAGATCCGGGTGGGAGATTCTGAACGCACCACCCCTAGGAAAGGTTCATATGGGTTGACACCTTGGACATGTCCCTCTTGGGGGGCACTCTGTCCCACAGACTCATCATTGTGCTTGTGTTGGGGTCTTTGAAGCATGGGCATGCCATGAACTGGAGTGCAGTCTGCAGTAATGACATGGCCGAAGCATATGGCAACCTGGAGAAGCCACAGTGGCCATGCTGTAGCTCAGTTCCGATCCTCTCAACAGCCACCTCGTTCCATGTGTCACCATCTTTTGTGACCTAGCTCTCCATATTGAAAGAAGTAGTCATTTCGACACATTGTCAGATACCGAAGGCTTACTAAATGGAAGCAGAACACAGCTGGTGATAATACCGAAGGATTGGTCCCTCGGCCGGGAAAGCACTCACAATGTGACTGGGAGGGAGCTGCTTTCTCAGAGTGGGGTCGACCACGGTGACATGAGTGGGGCGAAGCCTGTGGGAGTAAGGATTTGGGGGGTTTCATTTGCTGATGGGGCATGGCTCAAGGTACCGAGAAACAGTTGGGAAAAAATCGAATGATCAGAACTTGGAGTGTGCAAAGTATGAATCTAGGGAAATTGCAAGTCATCAAAAATGAAATGGAATACATAAAGATCAAGATCCTAAGCATTGACGACCTGAAATGGACTGGTATTGACCACTTTGAATCAGAAAAGCAGATGAATTACTCTTCCAGGAATGACACCAGTAAGAGGAATGTTAATGCATGTATGGTCAGAAAGGACATTTCAAAAATCAATCAATGCTCTCTGTAATAGGGTTTTATCTATCTACCTTCAAGGAAATTGAACTGATACAGCTATTATTCAAATGTATGCACCAACCACAAAAGCTAATGATGAAGAAATTAAAGGATTCTACCAAGATCTTTAGTCAGAAATAAACTAAATGTGCAATCAAGATGCATTGATAATTATTGGCAATTGGAATGTAAAAGTTGGAAACAAAGAGGAAGAAACAGTCGTTAGAAAATATGGTCTTGGTGAAAGAGATTCAGCTGGAAATTTCATGACAGAATTTTGTAAGACAAATAAATTGTTCATAGCAAACACCTTTTTCTGTCTTTTTTAAAAATCATTTTATTGGGGGCTCCTACAACTCATCGCTATCCATTTATACACCCATTGTGTCAAGCACATTTGTACCTTTGTGGCCCTCATCATTCTCAAAACATTTGCTTTCTGCTTGAGCCCTTGTAATCAGCTCCTCATTTTTCCCTCCCACCCCTCCCCCCCTCATTCATGAACCCTTGATAATTTATAAATTATTATTTTATCATATCTTACACTG
>NW_022103918.1:38479-50171 GCF_000313985.2 Echinops telfairi
TTTGCCTCCTAGCTCTTTCCTCTATTTCCTTTGACTTTCCTCTTGTCCCACTATCACGCTCAGCCTTCATTGGGGCATAATTGGTTATCAAAGTGCCAAAATCAATGAGATCCGTCAGATGTCTGGGGCTCACAACAAAACTGGGAACCCAGTGGAAGGATCTACTGAAAGGGAGATTACCATCACTGGATCTGCTGCCAGAATTAGCCAGGCTCAATATCTAATCAATGCCAGGCTTTCCTCAGAGACGGATGGTACAGAGAACAGCTAGAACCATGCTGATTCAACCATAACCCCTTTCTGCTGTTCACCACCAACCACGATCCATCTGTGCAGTTTCTGAACAGTCAGTGATTTGAGGTTTTAAATAGTTTGCAAATTTTCAGTTTCCATGTTTTTATCACTCACTCATAATTTTTTAACTAAAGTGTTTTAATTCCTTTCTTTTTTCAGTTGGCAGTGCTGAAAGCCATGTTTAGTTTTATAAGCTTCTCCTGGTTTTGTTGCTGTTGTTGTTTTGGTTTGGATTTGGGGGTCATGAATTTTTTTTCCCTGTTTGTCATGGGTACGTAAGAGTGGAATATTAATACATTTCAGTTTAGTTCTCTAATGTTGGGAATTTTTCAAAGGAAAATTAAACGATTGACTGGAGCTTTTCCTTTGTGAATAGAAACTGGGGAAAAAAGACAAGAAAGAAAGAAAAGATTCAGGTGAATGTCAGAAGAGATTCTGAAACTTGCTCTTAATCTTGAGTAGTTAAGGAAAATGGAAGAAACTATAAAGTCAGAGAACTGAATAGAAATTTCAAAGAGAAGCTCATGAAGACAAAGTGAAATACTTTCATGAAATGTGCAAAGGCTCAGAGTTAGAAAACCAAAAAGGAAGAACATGCTCAGCGTACCTTGAACTGAAAGAACTCAAGCCTTGACTTGGAATCTTGACAGATTCTATGGGTAACATATTGAATGATGCAGGAAACATCTAAAGAAGATGGAAAGAATACACAGACTTTTTGTACCGGTGGAAATTTCATGTCAACTTGAAGATATATCAAAATGTAGGGGTGGAGTCTAACCTGACAATCAGGTCACAACCTGAGGATACCTCCTTGTGGACATGGTCTTCTCTTAAGGAGGCCACTGGGACCCTCCTCCTCTACCTCTGCCTTCACCTTCCTGCTGGTGAGCCACTCTGGGATCTGCCAGAGCCCTGTGATGCTTCTCCCATCATTGGATACAAGACTTTGTACCCACCAGCCTGTGATCTTCCTGCATTTTGCATCATTGCATGTAGCTGCGTGAGACTTAAGAAGGACTTATGGACTGGTATCAATCAGGCTTATGGACTTGAACTAGATGGGGTTGGGATGTTTGCTTGATATAAAATTCTTGATATAAATCTCTCTCATATATATGAGGGGTACACACGCACACAAAAAACAGAATTGTGTTGGGTGGAGCAGAACTTTCACAATATTCATTTTTGCTGCTAGGCGAGATCAAGCAGTTCTCTATGAGTTACTGCATCCAATGGCATCATCTGGTCACAGTGAATTTTTCATAAAAGCAGTCTCATTCAAACCTCATTTTTTGTGATGGCCAATTTAAGAGAACAGCTTGGAGTTGCGAAATTTTGTTTCCTACGGGAAAATGACACCGAAACTGTTGTGATGTTGAACACAGCTTACAAGGACAGCACTATTAGAAAAACTCAAGTGTATGAGTGGTTTTCTCATTTCAAAATAGGTGTGTTAGTCTGGGTAGACTAGAGAAACAAATCTATAGACAACTTATATGTGTATAAGAAAGAGCTTTATATACAAGAGCAGTTGAATATTGAGAAAACATCCCAGCCCAGTCCAGATCAAGTCCATAAGTTCAATATTAGCCCATATGTCCGATACCAATCTATAAAGTCCTCTTCAGACTCATGAAACACATGCAATAATGCCAAAAGCAGGAAGGTCACAGGCCAATGGGTGGGAAGGCTTTTGGATCCAGTGGTGTTGTAGGCATCTCAGTGCTGGCAGAGGTCTCCACGTGGCTTCTCCAGCTCCAGAAGTATGGCTCCATCAGCCTGTCTCAAGATGTCTTTTGCACAGGGATGTTTTGTAGAGAGTGAGCCGAGAGAGTGTCTCCTGCTTCCAAAGAGGAATATAGGAGTTCACAGAATCCTCAGGAGAAGGCCATGCCCACACAGAGACCTCATTGGCTATGACCTGATTGACAGCCTAGACTCCACCCCTTCACTCTGACTCCTCAAATTGACACCAGATTATGTAAATACCACAAAAGATACCATGTTGATTGCTGACAAACCTTGTTCTGGATGTCTGATAATTCACAAATGTGCATTTGGAGTTTGTTCCACCAGGTCATACTGTTAATCAAGCTTTCTATTTAGAGGTTCTGAAAAGATAGTGTAACAGTGTGCGACATAAAAAGGCCTGGCACGCAGATGGGGGTCTAGTTTTGCCACCACAACAATGTACCTGCTCATGCAGCCATCTTAGTGCACCAGTTTTTGGCAAAAAACAGCATGCCTCTCTTGCCCCTTGCACCTTACTCACCTGACCTTGCTCCATGCAACTTCTTTTTGTTTCCACGAATGCAGAGGAACATGAAAGGACAGCAATTTGACAATGTAGATGCAGTGAAGGAAAAAAATGAGGGAGATTCTGTCAGCCCTCCAAACAGATGAGTTTGAAAATGTTTCCAAGAATGGAATCACAGATTTGACAAATGTCTTAAGTGTGATGGGGAGTACTTTGAAGGTGACAAGGTTGCTTCGTAAAAATAACTTAAATACATAGCTTCGAAAAAAATTGCTGTTTTTATTTTTGTGCCCACTCATATATTAGTGTCACTGAATTTGTTTCTCTAGTCAGCCTAGCCTAACACATTATGGTGCCTGAGGAGTGGAGTACTAGAGAAACAAATCATGAAGGTGGAGAGTGGAAGCTTGTTTGTCCTCTGCCTTATGGTAGTTCTTCTTCTGTGGGTAGTGAGAAGTCAGATATGGCCATGCAGTTTACTGGGTTGTTTTCTGGAAAAGACTTGGGAAGTGAAGGTTTTTATCCCAAAAGTTGTATTTGGTAATCCTGTCTGAAAATGGCAAAAATGAATGTAAACTTTGAGCTCCAGGAATGAAAAAACACCCCCTTGAACTTCTCTGAGGCCATACTGCTTAGTCAAAATGACTGACAGAATGCTTGACGCTGACTTCATGCAGGCTGAAATGCTTGTTAGGTAACCACCTGGATTTACTTGTTGAGTGGAGGTGGGAGAAATGCAGCAATAAAGAGACAGGTTGAGTTTGGCCACTGACATCTGTGGACTTGGTTTACAGGGCAAAAAAAAAGAAGACAAGAGCGGGTTGACTGGTCTAAGGTTCATGACCTCGTGTCGGGGACCATGGGCCCCAACAGCCAAAGTCTCACAAACAGGCTTTATTCTCAGCCTCAGGCAGGGGTAGAGACTTTCCGTTTCCTTTTGCTGCCTTACAGAAAAGTCCAAATGGGCTTAACCTTTTCCCTTATTTGTATTGGCTAACAAGCACCCTGTTAGCATATGTGCTGTTTCACCTAATTAGCATAAGGTGATGTCATTCCCACGGACCTGATCAGAAACTGCTGACCACTGGCGCTGGGCCCGCTTTTGTAAGTTTTCTGATTGGGCGTTCAGTAGTAGCCTGATTTGCATGTCCTGCTGGCACTCCCTTCCTTTTTGCCTTGATAAGCTGCGGCTTGTGGAAAAATAAACAGAACTGCTCAGCCTCCTGTCTTGTCTCCATTCTTAGCGTCCCGCTCCCTCTATCCAGGAGCCACGTTGCTGCTCCCGCTGGACAGGACAACCTAGCATGAGGGGCTAGGCTTGTTGAGTATTGGTGAGAGCCTGTGGTCTAAAGGCAAGGTGACCAATGGGCACCCTGTGGAGGCTGAGTGAGGCAGCCCACATTGAGTTGACCAGAACCCAACCAGATGGAGATTTTTGAGCCTGTGAACTGGTGCATATTGTTGCTGACTTTATGCATGGCCTGTCCTGATTTGACTTTGCTTATGGATGCAGACTTCACAAGGTTCCAACTGGAATGAAGACTCTTCATGTTTAAACAAAACAATAATAAAATCATATCTGTGCCTAACACCAAAACACATACAACTCAAAATGTGCCGGCCCATTTAAATATAATCTTCTGTAAGCAAACAAAACAAAATAAAACAAAAACAATATCTTCACAACTGGACCAATAGATAACATCATGATAAACAGAAAAAAGATTGAAGTTTTCAAGTATTTTGTCTTGCATGGATCCACAGTCAGTGCTCATGAAAGCAGTGTTCGTGAAATCAAAGGAAACATTGCATTGGGTAAATCTGCTGCACTGGACCTCTTTAAAATGTTGAAAAGTAAAGTTGTTACTTTGAGGATTATGGTGTGCCTAACAATTGCAGTTATGTGGATCGGGCAGCATTGAAAGCATCTCAGCACAGGGAGGGGTTTCCCCAGGGCTCCTCCAGCTCAGGGCACTAGCGTAGATCCATGTGTCTTGTCAGCTGCAATATCTCCTACGGAGTGAGCATGTGTCCTGCCTCCAGAGAGCTATTAATCTCCTTAGTACCTCCAAATCAGGTCATCAAGCTGCAACCCGATTGACAGGTCAAACTCCACTGCTTCACTCTCAAGTCTCAAATTGACACCAAATTATCTAACTACCACAAATAGATTGACACAGTGGCTGTGAAAATGGGCTCAAGCATAAGAAAAAATTGTGAGGCTAACTCAGGACCAGGCAGTGTTTTATTCTGTTGTACACAAGGCCATTGTGGGTTAGAACTGACTTGATGGTACCTAACAACAACAACATTGTGTGACTAAAAATTGAGCCTAGGGGTTTGAGTTTATTTGTAGACCTTAAAGGCCATAGTCTCTGGGGTTGAACCAATGTCTATTGGCAAGCCCAGTCTTTTCTAGAATTTTAAGTTTGTTTGTTTTTTTGTTTTTTTTTAATTTGAATTTTTTTTTTTTAATTTTAAGTTTTGTTTCACATTTTTCTCTCGACTTTTTCCAGGGCCTTCTACTGGGATCCCTTTCAGTGCAGTTAACAGTGGTAGCCAGGAAGCATCTAGCTCTGGTCTCAGAGTAATGTTCTCATGATCCCCTAGTCTAGTCCATTGGACTAATTGTGTCCCTGTGTCTTCAAGTTTCCTCACTGGTATTTCCCCCAAACAGGGAAAGACCAGTAATTGCACTTGGATGGTCACTCACGAACATTGAAGACCTCAGCAATTCCGTAGCTACTTACTGAAGCAGGAGATGTAGAACATTACCTTTGTGAACTATGTTATGCCAATTGATTTTCATGCCCCTAATGTTATTAGGGATCCTGAGTCCCTGGGCCTTGCACCTCATTCCCTCAATGTCTTTCGTTGGGTCTACGAAGTGTTCATGTAGGCTCTACAACATTCATGGATATAATTGCAGCAAAGGTTAATACACATCTGTCAAATATATATATGTATGTTTGTATCTATACCTACCTATATGTGTGTACACATGTGGATATGTACATATATTTGTGCATATATTTATATGCATATAGATACAAATATACTTCCACTCTCTCTCACACACCTGTTCAGCCTGCATGTCTATCTAAAAATGCACTGGTAGATCAGTACTTTTTACAAGATTGTGTAAATAACAATATTAACACTGTTGCTTTTAATCCTCACATTCCTCCAAGTGTCTTCCCACCTGCATTTTTGCTGACCTCCCCCATAGTAGGCATTGCTTTCCCTTTCACCCTAATTCATAGGGCTCCCCCTTCTAGCTATTTAGTTTAACCTCCCATTCCTTTCTACCTCTAGTAATTATTAAACAACATTACTTTTTTTCCAAACATTGTGGATTTTTAAAAATTTATTAATCATTTTATTGGGAGTTATTACAAATCATATGACAACCCATCATTTAATTGTACTAAGCACACTTGTACATATGTTGCCATCAACATTTTCAAAACATTTTTTTCTACTTGAGCCCTTGGTATCAGCTCCTTCTTTTCCCCTCTCCCCCACCCTCCCACCCTCATGAATCCTTGATCAATTATATATTATTGTTGTTATTTCATGTCTTACACTGTCCCTTGTCTCCCTTCACCCACATTTCTGTTATTTGTCCCCCTCAGGGTGGGATGGGGTTATATATCCAACCTTCTGATGGGTTGGTTCCCCTTTTCTCCCCTACCCTCTACCTCCCCTCTATTCCCTAACCTCATGATATGGCTACTCCCACTATGGTTCCTAAGGGTTTTATCTGTCCTGAATCCATGTGTTGAGAGCTCTTATCTATACCAATGTGTGTACTCCGGTCTAGCCAGATTTTTGAGGTAGAACTGAGTTCTGGTAGTTGGGGGAGGAAGCATTCAGAAACTAGAGGAATAATGTGCTTCGTCAGTGCTACACTCAACCCTGGTTGAATTGTCCTTTCCATATAACCCTTCTGTGGGGCATGTTCAATTGTCTACAGATGAGCTTTGGATCTCCACTGCAACACCCCCTCATTCACAACGATATAATTGTTTGTTTGCGATCTTTTAATACTGATACCTTTGACACCTCATGATCACACAGGCTGGCGTGCTTCTTCCATGTGGGCTTATTTGCTTCCCTGCCAGATGGCCTCTCGTTTAACTTCAAGCCTTTAAGACCCCAGATGCTATACCTTTTGATAGCCAGGCACCACCTGCTTTCTTCACCACATTTGCTTCTGCACCCACTTTGTCTTCGGTGATCATGTTCAGAGGGTGAGTATCAAAGAATGTCAGGTTATCTTAAGTGGAGAGCAAATGTTTTGAGAATGATGAGGGCAATGAATGTACAAATGTGCTTTACACAATTGATGTATGTGTGAATTGTGATGAGTTGTATGAGCCCCTAATAAAATGATTTAAAAAAAAAGAATGCCAGTAAGTTCTTGTGTTTAAGGAGGCCTTGAGTAGAGGGCCAAAGTCTGTCTGCTATCTTAATACTTAACATATAAATATGTGTACATTGGCCTCTATCCCTTTCACTATAAATTAATATATTTACATATATATAGCCTACAGCTATGCCTCTATAAATAATTTTTGCTTAAAGAACATTACTTTTAGTGTGAAAACATTTGCTTGACTTTTTGCAATAGGGTTCTCATGCAATATGTGTCCTTCTGTAATTGATTAATTTCACTCAGGATGATATCCTCCAGGTTCATATATGTCATGAGGTGATTCCCAGAGTCATCATTTTTCTTGAGAGTAGTGTGATGCTCCATTGTGTGCTTGTATGATAGCTTGTTTATCTCTTCTTCCATTCTAGGACATTTAGATTGTTTCCATTTACTTACAATTGTGAGCAGCACTGCAATGAACATAGGTGTGTTTATACCTATTTGCGTCATGACTTTTATTTCTCGAGGGTATTTATACCAGGTAGAGAGATTGTTGGATCATCTGGTATGTTTATTTTCAACCTTCTAAAAAGGAACCATGCCATTTTCCACAGTGGTGGGGGTAGTTGTTAGGTGTTGCTGAGCCAGTGCTGACTCATAACGACCCTAAGTACAACAGAACGAACACTGCCCAGTCCTGTGCCACCCTCACAATGGTTCTTATGTCTGAGCCCACCATTGCAGCCACTGTGTCCATTCACCCTGTAGAAGGTCTCCCCCCTTCATTACCCTGCTACTTTACCAAGCGTGGGTCCTTCTCCATGGAATGGTCTCTCCTAATAACATGTCCGAAGCGCCTGCGGCTAAACCTCTACTGGACTTCTGCCAAGACAGATTTGTTCATTCTTTGGTAGTCCATATACTTTCAATATTCTTCACCAGTACCGTAATTCAAATGCATTGATTTTTCTTCAGTCTTCCTTGTTCGATGTCTAACTGTCACATGCATATAAGGCAACCGAAAATACCATGGCTGAGGTTAGGCACATCTTAGTCCTCAAAGTAAAATACTTGCTTCTCAACACTTTAAAGAGATCTTGTGCAGCAGATTTACCCAAATACGAGTGTCTTTTGATCTCTTGTCTTCTGCTCCCATGAGCACTGATTGTGGATCCAAGCAAGACGAAATCCTTGACAACTGAGGTCTTCCCCATTTATCATAATGTTACTTATTTGTTCAGTTGTGAAGATTTTGGTTTTCTTTACCTTGAGCTGTAATCCATGAAAGGCTGAAATCCTTGATCTTCATCAGTAAGTGCTTCAAGTCCTCCTCACTTTAATCAAGCAACGTTGGGCCATCTGCATGTCAGAGGTTGTTAAATAGTCCTACCTCCAATTCTGATACCACATTCTTCTTTGTATCACCCAGCTTCTCTGATGATTTGCTCAAACTACAATTTGAATAAGTATACTGAGAGGATATAACTCTCGTGAGCACCTTTTCTGATGCCATATGCCCTTGCTCTGTTAGCACAGCTGCCTCTTGATCCATGTAGAGCAGTGGTTCTCAAGCTGTGGGTCGCAACCCCTTTGGGGGTTGAACGACCCTTTCACAGGGGTTGCCCGATTCATAACAGTAGCAAAATGACAGTTATGAAGTAGCAACTAAAATAATTTTATGGTTGGGATGTCACCACAACATGAGGAACTGTATTAAAGGGTCGTGGCATTAGGGAGGTTGAGAACCACTGATATAGAGTGGTTCTGCATGAACATAATGTAGTGTTTTGGAATTCTCATTCTTCTCAAGGCTATCCGTAGTTTGTTATGGCCCACACAGTTAAATGCCTTAGCATAGTCAATGAAGCACAAGTAAACATCTTTCTGATATTCTTTCATTTCATCCATCTGATTTTAGCAATGATATCCCTTATTCCAACTCCTTACCTGAATCCTGCCTGAACCTGTCATTGTACTGCTGCATCCATTGTTGGGTGATCTTCAGCAAAATTTTGCTTGCATGTGATATTAATGATATTGTTCTATAGTTTGAACATTCTGTTGAGTCACCTTTCTTTGGATTGACTACAAATATGAATCTCTTCCAATCAGTTGGTCAAGTAGCTGTCTTTCAAATTACATGGCTTGGATGAGTAAGTACTTCCAGTGCTTCATCAGCTTGTTGAAACATTTCCATTGGTATTCCATCAATTCTTTGAGCCTTGTTTTTGGTAAATGCTTTCACTTCAGCTTGAAATTCTTCCTTCAACATCATTAGTTCTTGATCATGTGATTCTTCTTGAAATGATTGGATTTCGACCAGCTCTTTTTGGTATGTTAACTCTATGTATTCTTTCCATCTTTTTTAGATTATTTCTGCATCTTTCAATACTTTGCCCATAGAATCTCTCAAAGTTCCAACTTGAGGCTTGAAGTTTTTCTTGAGTTCTTTCAGATCGAGATATACTGAGTGTGTTCTTCCTTTTCTTGATGTTGTTAACTTTAAGGCTTTGCACATTTCAGTGTATTTGTCTTTGTCTTCTTGAGCTTCCCTTTGAAGCTTTCTGTTCAGCTCTCTGACTTTAGAGTCCGACGAGGAATATATGATGGTTCTCGTCTCTCTACATCCTTGTTAGCATTGTTGTTTTTCTGATTTTTTAGAATTTGCTATTTAGTAAAGATTAAACCAAAAAAGCTCCCTGCCGCTGAGTCTATTCCAACTCATGGCGACCCTACAGGACAGGGTAGAGCTGGCCCTGTGGGTTTACAGACTGTTACTCTTCATAGGAGTTGAAAGCCTCATCTTTCTTCCTTGGGGCAGCTGGTGTTTTGAATTGCCAACCTTGCAGTTGCAGCCCAACTCATGGCCATGACACCATCAGGGCACCTGGAATATCCTAGAAAATTCTACCATGTCACTAAAGGTTATTAAGAATCAGAATGAACTTAATAGCCCCCATTAAAACTGCAATATGATAAGTTCTGTCTCCAGACTTTTAAAACCTATCTGGCAGGCTGGGATAGCAGCCACTCACAGATGCCTAAACTGGCATATCAGGAAACAGGATCTCTTTTCCATGGATCCTAATAATTGACTCACTCAACCAAAAATTATGTTTTATAGTTTGCTCAAGAAATCTTATAATCCATTCAGATATGCACCGGGCTTTTGTGTGTTTTGTCCCTGATATAAATGATGAGATTCATGAGTTCTACTCTGTCACATTGGGTCATGTGACATAATAGTAATGATTTGCTTCTTTCTACACTATCTGGAGAGGCTATAGAGCAACCAACAGCAACTCAAAGTGAGGGAGAAACAGTTTCTTCAGTCAAACGAGAGGGCCAGTTTCCTGGAGCAAGGAAAGCTGATTATGTGAGTGCTGCAGGAAATGCTTAGGGGTTCCAATGGGGAAGGTATTGAGTGTTCCGTATTTTCCAAATAGCCAATAGTTAAGATGCTATTCTTGCAAATAATGCCTAAGTTTTCATTTTTCAAATACCCGACAATGATGGGAATGCACAAACTCAAACTCTGTATTTCTATAATCTCAACTCTGCAACTACAAGAATTAAAATATTCTTTAAAGATAATTTCATGGGCATTTTCCAAGTATCACTATGTATTTTACATCTACAATCTAGAAAAGGGATTGTCTCTTCCTCTTAAGGTTATTCAGTAGTCTCTTATGCCGCTGAAATTCTCACAGTCCGCTTTCTATTCCACTGGAGCAATTACAGCTACTAATTCCTTTTGAATTTGATAATATCTGCTAGCTGATACTTGAACAACTTGGTTGGCTATAACTTTGTGTATGTTAACTGTTTATTTGGGCCCATATTAGCATACACTATAACAGAACAAGCAAGGAGAAAAATGTACCCTGCAAGCATTCATTATAACCAAGGATGACATCCCTGCCAAATGGTACAAATCTCTGATGTTTAAAGATAGGAGGTGTACGCCCTAAAACACATGGTTTTAGTTTACAAGATCCAACCATTTTGTCATTTTACCAACTAGGCATTTTCTAAAAGTGTATTTGATAATTTGTTTGATATACAAGTTTTATCATTATAGTAAAATAAAATATTCATTAGTAACTACAGATAAAAGCAAGACTTATTTGGAAATGACACTTGTAAAATATGATATTCTCAGTATTTTTTAATCAAGAAATACCCTGAAGCTAAGAAAGAAGGAAAAAATTCCATATTTAGTTATAATCTTATGCCACATTACTTTCCCTTAGAATTTTGCAGACACTTGAAGTCTTATGACATTAAATATTCGCATGAAGTCAATTATTTGTCTTCTCAAAAGCCTCACTGCCATCAAGTCAATTCCAAGTTACGGTGGCCCCTATACGTCAGGGCACAACTGCCCCTGTGAGTTTCCAAGACTATAATTCATTACAGGAGTAGAACGCTCCATCTTTCTCCCAGGCAGTGGCTCATGGTTTTGAACTGCTGACCTTGTAGTTAGCAGCCCGATGTGTAGCCATTATGACACCAGAGCTAGATTTCTCTTCTATTCTGCCATTTAAAAAAAATCATTTTATGGGGACTTATACAACTCAACACAATCCACACATATATCAATTGTGTAACGCACACTTATACATTTATTGCCCTCATCATTCTCAAAATTCGCTTTCCGTTTGGGTTCCTGGAATTAGCTCCTCATTTTCCTTTTTCCCCTCCCTCTCCCTCCCCGCTCCCCCCTCCCTCATGAACCCTTATTAATTTATAAATTATTA
>NW_022103918.1:51063-58003 GCF_000313985.2 Echinops telfairi
TCTTCAGCGATCATGTCAGGAAGGTGGAAAAGAGGGAAACTAACTGCTTAAAACATGCTTTATTTTAGGTCTTGTTGTTGATCATTCTCGGTATCAATTTTACCTACATAATATGATTTCTAAAAACATTTTGTTGTGGTTAAGGTGAACATTTACAAAACAAATTAGTTTCTCATTTACAATTTATACACAGATACTTTTGTGACATTGTTTAAAAACTACTCAATGTCTCAGTCCTCCCCCACTTTCACCCTGGGTTTCTCATTCTCTTCATGCAGCTTTCCTTCCCTTCCTCCTTTCTGAATTTTTCTCTTGGGAAAATGCTGCCCTTCTAATCTCACAGAGTGAACATTCCGAGGAGCACATTCCTCATGGGTACTATTGTTCACTTTGTAGGCCTGCGTATTGTTTTCACCTATAAATTGGCCTCTGAGAGTAGATTCAGTTCTTTATTTAAAGGGTGTCTAAGGGCCATAGTCTCAAAGGTTCCACCAGTCTCTATCTGACCAGTAAGTTTAGTATTATTTGTCAATTTGAATGTTGTTCTCTATTTTACTCTCATTCTGTCCAGAATCTTCTATCAGGATCTGGGTCAGACATCATCTAGATCTTGTGGTCTCAGGCTAGTGGAAGCTCTCACTGATGTGCTCCATCAGTCCTTTGGGCTGTTTCCTTGAGGGTTTAATTTCTTTACTCTTCCTTGTTCCAGAAAGGACTAGACCAATAGTTGTATCTATAGGGGATAACACTGGAGACACAGTGTGGAAATTGCACCCTATCTGACCCCACCACACTGAGGCAAAACACTAAGGGAGTGCAACAGAACAGCAAGGGGAACAGAGCAAGGAAGTCCAGGGGGAGTACCAACAATAGACTTTGGGGCCAGGGCATGGCACTCCATCAGACTTCACCGGAAAACACTCCTAAAGGTCAACAGAGTCCTTGAACTAACTACAGGCTGTTCTTTTTTTGTCATTGGTTGTTTTGTTGCTGTCATTGTTTTGTGTTGTTTTTTTTTGTTGTTGTTGTTGCTTTGTTTTGCTCTGTCTTGTTTTTGTGTATGCTTATTATTATCTCTGCAGGTCTATTTAGATAAGATAGGCTGGATAAACAATCTGGAGGAGAAAACAATGGGACAGATAGTTCCAGGGGACATGGGAGAGGGGGAAATGGGGGAAAGGGAGTGGTGTTAACCAACCCAGGGACAAGGGAATAACAAGTGATCCAAAATCAGTGGCAAGGAGGGTGTAAGAGGCCTGGTAGGGATTGATCAAGGGCAATGTAACCAAGAGCAATTACTGAAACCCAAATGAAGGCTGAGCATGATAGTGGGACAAAAGGAAAGTAAAAGGAAATAAAGGAAAGAGCTTGGAGGCAAAGGGCATTTATAGAGGTCTAAATACAGGCATGTACATATGTAAGTATATTTATATATGATTATGGGGAAATAGATCCATGTGCATAAATTATAGGTTTAGTATAAAGGTAGCAGATGGACTTTGGACCTCCACTCAAGTACTCCCTCAATGCAAGAACACTTTTTCTATTAAACTGGCATTCTATGATGCTCACCTTCCCCACACAATCACTGAAGACAAAGTGGATACATAAGCAAATGTGGTGAAGAAAGCTGATGGTGCCCAGCTATCAAAAAGTATAGCATCTGGGGTCTTAAAGGCTTGAAGGTAAACAAGCGGCCATCTAGCTCATAAGCAACAAAGCCCACATGGAAGAAGCACACCACCATGTGTGATCATGAGGTGTTGAAGGGATCAGGTATCAGGCATCAAAGAACAAAAATCATATCATTGTGATTGAGGGGGAGTGGGGAGTGAGGCCCCAAAGCCCATCTGTTTTGAACTGGACATCTCCTTACAGCTGGGTCATATGGAGGAGACAAGCCAGTCAGGGTACAGTGTAGCAATGATGAAACATACAACTTTCCTCTAGTTCTTAATGTTTCCTCCTCCCCTACCCCCCACTATCATGATCCCAATTCTACCTTACAAATCTGGCTAAACCAGAGAATGTACACTGGTATATATAGGGACTGGAAACACAGGGATCCAGGACAGATGATCCCTGCAGGACCAGTGGTGAGAGTGGCAAAACTGGGAGGGTGGAGGGAAGGTGGGGTAGAAAGGGGGAACCAATTATAAGGATCTACATATAGCCTCCTCCCTGGGGGATGGACAACAGAAAATTGGGTGAAGGGAGACGTTGGACAGTGTAAGATATGACAAAATAATAGTAATTTATAAATTATCAAAGGTTCATGAGGGAGGGTATAGCAGGGATGAAGGGGAAAAATAGGAGCTGATATGAAGGGCGTAAGTGGAGAGCAAATGTTTTGAGAATGATGATGGTAACAAATGTACAAATGTGCTTGACATTGTGGATGGACATATGGGTTCTGATAAGAGTTGTATGAGCCCCCAATAAAATGTTTTTTTAAAAAGAAAGTGCTCTATCTAAAAGAGAAATTGTTTATTGAGAAAACATCTCAGCCCAACCCAGATCAAGTCCATAAGTCTGATATTAGCCCATATGCCCAATACCAGTCTACAAATTCCTCTTCAGACTCATGTAAGACATGCAATGTCACAGAAAGCAGGAAGATCACAGGCCAGTGGGTGGAAAGTCTTGATCCAGTGGTGGTGGAAGCATCACAGTGTTGGTGTGGGTCTCCACATGGATCCTCCAACTCCAGGTCTCTGGATCCATCAGCATATCTCCTTGTGTCTTGTCAGTAGGAAGACAAAGTAAAGAGAGTGTGTGTTCTGCCTCCAGGGAGGAAAACTAGTGTTCCCAGAATTCTCAGGAGAAGGCCATACCTACACAGAAGCCTCATTGGCTATGACCTGATTGACAGGCTAGACTCCACTCCTTCGTTCAAGTTGACAGTAGATTATGTAACTGCCACATATATGTGTCACTGAATTTGGTTCTCTAGTCAATCCAGCCTAACACAAGGAGGAAGATGAAAATATTCTAAAATTGATTGTAGCAAAGAATGTACAACTCTTCTTGATATGATTGAACTTTTGAGTTGTATGATATGTAGACGAACTGCCAATAAAACCATTAAAATAAATAAATAAAATGTGTCTCTTGTAGGCAACATATTGATGGGTCATGTTTTTTATCCATTCTGTTACTCTCTGCCTCTTGACTGGTACATTTATCCCATTTACATTCATTGTGGTAATCAACCAGTACGAAATCATTACCATCATTTTGCTATAGTATTTTTGTAGTCTCATGTCTTGAAATCACTTTAACTTCTTCCCCAGAGAGAAGTTACGTAACTACATATTTTACGCCATCTTTCTGCTTAGGTTGTCATAATTTGCCGCTTAATTCCTCAGGCTTCCTGTAGACTCTTGTTTAGCTGTATTAGTACATGAGTGATGTTGCCACGTATCTTGTTTCTTCTTCTTCTCTGGGTACACATTGCATTAATTTCTGTTTATCTAGGTATATCTTAGTTTCACCATCACTTTTGAAACACAATCTCGCTGGACTTAGGTGTCTTGGTTGGTAATTCTTTTACTTCAATATTTTCTGTATGTTATACTATTGTCTTTTGCCTGAATGGTTTCTGTCTTATCTATTCTCATAATTCTTGCTTTATGTTTGGTTTCTGAAATTTGATTATAATATGTCTTGGTGACTTTCTTAGAAAGGATATAATGTAGAGGAATCTTGGAGTTTCTTGAAAAGAAACTTTGTCTTTCTTGATACTAGAGAAGTGTTCTGTCAGTAAAACTTCAATACACTGTGTTTGTTTGTATTTTTTTTATTCCTCCTGCTGTAGAATTTCAATAACATATAGATTATTCCTCTTGATAGTGCCTCATTAACTCTTACATTTTCTTCATTTCCCATTCTTTTTTCTGACTGATCATCCAACAAGTAAATATGAAAGGATTTGTCTTATATTTTGCTGATTCTTTCCCATTGATTCAATTCTACTTCTTTATTCTTCCATTGATTTATGCATTTCTATTTTGTCATTGAACTTTTGAATTTATACGTTTTGTCTTTGCATGGTCTTTACCTATTTATCTTGTCATTTTGTTCTTGTATTGCTTTCCTAATTTATTCTGAGGTTTGATGTGTATTTTCCTTGATCTGTTTGAAAGTCCTACATAAGGTTTTAAAATTCCTTATCAGGTAGCTCCTTCCTCTGGGAGGCTTTCTACCTCCTTCCTTTTTTCTATGTTGATCTTTTTAAAAAAATTTTATTTAAAGACCATTTTTTGGGGGGGCTCTTGCAACTCTTTTAACAATCCATACATCAATTGTATCAAGCATGTTTGTACATATGTTGCCATCATTGTTTTCTAGACATTTACTTTCTATTGAGCCTTTGGTATCAGCTCCTCTTTTTTCCCCTCCTTCCCTTGCCCCCATACCCTCGTGACCCATTTGTAAATTATAAATTGTTATTATTTTCATATAGTACACTGACCGCTGTCTCCCTCCCCCATTCTACCTCCTTCTTTTGTTCACTTGTTTGTGGATCTTGTCCTATGTCTTTATATGATGTGATATTTTATGCTGTCTCTGAGGCATTCCTTTGTTATTTGATTGATTGTTTACCCCACCCAGAATGTTCTGTTGTGATATCTCAGGGTGGGTGGATCAGGTGTCCCTCGCTGATCAATCTTCCAGAGGCATAGGAGCGCTCATCTCTGAACTCCAGGTGAGCAGTGCAGCAGCAGTCCTTATTCTGTTCTCTGAGCATGTCTGAGTGTGGGCTTTCACAGACGCTGGCTCTCTCCTCTCATTGGCTCAGAAAAATGGGAGAAATCTCCTCAGTTTTCCAATTGGCTATGTGGCAGGTAGACAGTGTGACAGGTGGCCTGAAGCATAGGAGCTCTCTCCCACTACTTGGTGGGAAATGGGTGAGCAGAGGTTAAGGCATGTGTGCAGGAGCATAGGAATGTTTCCACTGCTCAGTTAGTCAAGGTCGGGATCCAGGAGTATGAGAGTGCTCTCCTCCTGGGTGACAATCAGCTAGTGTGAGTATCAAGGTGGCCTGGGAAGAGGTCAGAGTAGCTTGAGCAGAAGTTGAAGCAGACAGGTGGGAACACGAGAATTCTTCCTTTCCACTCACTGGATATAGCAGGCACTAGCAGGGCTCAAGAAGGAAGAAAAATGCTCTGAAACTGATATGGTAGCAATTATACAATACTGCTTAATGTGATTGAACTATGGAAATGGTATGATATCAGTATTAGCTCCCAATGGTTTTTTTGGGGGGAAAGGAGTTTACTGAATCCTTTCTGTAAATATACTTCTATATAAGATTACATTTTGGAGACAGAGACTTTCTCCACTAAAGGAACACAATTATCCTGGTATTAGATCATCGTTGTCCTCCCCATCACTGTCATTTTCTTTCCACTTGCTTTCATGTTTTTCTCTTTCTCCGCCATTGTTATAAGCAGTAATAAGGTTTTAATTTATTTAACTATTATAGCAAGCTTATAAGCTGTTACCAATATTCCCATTGTTGACATCTGACGCCTAACAGAAAATAAATTCAAATTAATTGACTTAAGGAATATTTAAGAAAAGGATCATTTACAAAGGTATAGTCCGGTAATCCGAGGGGACAATACTATTCTCTAGCATTAATAAAGGAACCCTGGTGGCATAGTGCTTACATGTGTTGGGCTGACAACCATAAGTTCAATAGTTCGAAACTACCAGCGTGTCTGGGGAAGAAAAATAAGGCTTTCTACTCCCGTAAGGAGTTCCAGTCCTGGAAACCCACAGGGGCAGTTCTACTTTGTCCTATAGGGTTGCTATGAGTCATAATTGACTTGATGCAAGTGAGTTTAGTTTGAATTTAGAGGTTTAAAAATGGTTGGGTAGTGTTACAATTCCTAGGCCTCTAGGATACAGGAAACCAATAATTGCCAGTCCTTGAGATGTAATAGAGAGTGAACTATTTTGATATGGGTCTTTAGCCGGGGAAATAACCTTCCGTTGACAGATGCAGCCCTGTGACCACAGAGAGCAGGGACTCAGACTTCCCTTTGATTTCCATTGGATCAGCCTTGATATCTAGATCAGCGGTTCTCAACCTTTCTAATTCATAACATTATTTTCATTGCTACTTCAGAACTGTAATTTTGCTACTGTTATGAATCGGGGGACCTCTGTGAAAGGGCTGTTCAACCCCCAAAGGGGTGACCCACAGGTTGAGAACCGCTGGTCTAGATCTAATTCAAAGGTAGAAACAATCAGTTTAAAAATATAGTCCATATGGGTCAGCCTGTATATTCTAAGGCACAACACAGTGTAGAGACATGTGGATGACAGATCTACATGGGAAAAATTAAAATATTTATCATACCTATTTGATATATAACGATTATGCCATTCTGACTCCAAATTATTTTATGGGAGAGATTTTCTAAAAAATTGCCCCTGCCCTGTCAATTGGGCAATTTAACATTTTGGAGGACATTATGCCCTGTTAACAGTAATTTTTTTTTAATTTAAAAAATTTTAGACTCGCCCCACTATGAGACACGACATCTCTCAATGACCCATAGCCCTACAAGAGACAACACTGAAGACACAGTGTGGGAATTGCGCCCGATCTGATTGCATCACACCAAGGCAAAACACTATGGGCATGGAACAGAACAGCAAGGGGAACAGAGCAACGAAGCCCGCAGTGAATACCAAAAACAGTCTTTGGGGCCAGGGCTTGGCACCCCTCAGACTCGACCGGAAAACACTCCTAAAGGCCAACAAACAGTTGAACTAACTACAAGCTCTTCTTTCTGGCTGTGTTTCATTTTGTTTTGTTTTTTGTCATTGGCTTGTTGTTGTTGTTTTGTTTTATTTTGTTGCTTGGTTTTGCTCTGTCTTGTTTTTGTGCATGTTATTATCTCTGCAGGTCTGTCTAAATAAGATA
>NW_022103918.1:59571-61839 GCF_000313985.2 Echinops telfairi
TTTTAGACTCACATATCACATTACTTTTTGAAATCATATGGAAAGATATGAATTACTTTGATTATTATAGTACTTAATAACATCCAGGAGATGGCAGCATTGGGAAAGCATAATGCTAGTTAGAAATCAAATGTTCAAAATATTTTTCACAATCATCACTAATAGATAACAAGTTTCCTAAATGAAAATAACTTTTCAATAAAGAAACTTTCTAAATAAAGAAACAAGAAGCACAAATACTAAATTATTATCAAATAATAACTTTCAAATTATTTTCAAATGAGGACTCCATGAAGATGATTAGTCACAAAAAGTATTCAAAAACATGTCTCACTTCTTCCCTCAAAAATCGCCAAATCTAAAAGAAACAACATATCTATAAATATCCATAACATTATATAACATCTTTATAAAATTTACATAAACTATTAATTTATGAAAGCTTGGGCAGATATGTAAGACATAATCTGTAGATTGTATCAGATGTCAGTTAATAACTAGAAGCAATGATTCGCCAAGTATCATATTTCAAATGAGTAACAAATTAAGACTTGAATGTCATGCACATTGTATCAGCTATCAGGAAAATACGTTGTTTGCCTTTAAATGCTATTTTTCATGGTTGATCAAGCAGAGGGGCAGCAAAAAAGTGGAAGACCCTCAATTAGATGGATATACGCAGTGTCTGCAGCAATAGGTTCACACAAAACAATGATGGTGAGTATGACATAGTACAGGCAGTGTTTCCTTCTGCTGTACATAGGATAGCTATGAGTTGGAACCAACTTGATAGCCCCTAACAACAACCTAGACGTATGAAGTTTTAGAGATGCACCTTGATATTGTTAACATTCTGGCCAGTGTTTAGGTAGGTTATGGAGAACAAAAGATAGATGTATTGATCTGTTTCAGTAAAGACTACCACCCTGGAGACCTTGTGGGTCAGTTCTACTCTCTCCTATACAGTGAGTCTAAGTCTGCAAACAGAATGTTAAAAATATTCGCTCTCTGAAGAGCTCTCAGTCTGATATGAGGACAGATAAACCATGCAAATTAGAATAGTACAATTGGGTCTTGCTCTAGTTAGATGCCTGCAAGGTGCTGTGTGACAGAGAGTCAATTCCACATTGGGAATCGTGGGCGTGCCATCAAGAAAGAAAACCGAGAAGACTTTGACATGAGCAGGGTCACCACAGGCAGAATGCCACTACATATGTAAAGAACAGTGGGCAACAACTAAGAACAATTCATTCTTATGACATCACCCTGATCAATACCTACCTTAATGAAGTGTTCAGTGAAGATAGAAGTACTGTAGCAAAGTGTGGTGAAGAAAGTAAATGGTGCTCAGCTATCAGAAAAAATAGTGTCTAAAGTCTTAAAGGTTTGTCTTAATACAAGCAGCCATCTAAATAAGGCATCAGCTAAGTCTTAATGGAAGAAGCACACCAGTATGTATGAGCCAAGGATAGTAAAAAATATAATACAAACTGGAGGAGGAAAGGGTATTAGAACTTAAATTCTGAACACCCACTTTGCAGATGGCAGTGGATGACAGTGAAAGCCCAAAACCCATTTGCAGGGTTGCCCAGGCAGATTAAGCCTCTGGTGAATCTCTTCTGACTATGAACAAGATGTAAATGTGACACCTTGTCATTGATCCCCTCTTGACCCAATGTATAATTGCTCCAGTTTTTAATGTTTTCTGCTTTGTTACTGATTGAGATTTTTCTTTGTTTCACTGTGTCATTGTTGAACTGTTTGTTTTCTGTCTTGCTTTTGTATGGTCTTCTTTGGTATGAAACCCAGATTAGGTAAATTTACAGAGAAAATAACTGGATCAATAATTCCAAAGAGACATGATAGGGAAGGCTGGCAGAAAATAGGGAGCTAGCAACAAGGACAAGGAAGGAGAAATGTCCTGGAATTGATTTTATTGATACCCTGTTTCCCCAAAAATAAAACAGTGTCTTATATTAATTTTTGCTCCTAAAGATGCACTAGGTCTTCTTTTCAGGGGATATATTTTTTTTCCATGAAGAAGAACACAGTACACATTTATTGTTTATTGTTTTATTAAAAGAGAACTCGCACTTCCTGTCTGCTCCGGCTGTGCTGTGACCAACAGTGAGCTACCCAACGGCCGCCACTACAGTCCAGAGTCCAGAGTTACGGTAGCTTCAGGGGGCCTTATTTTAGGGGAGGTCTTATTTTGGGGGGATGCCTTATATTTCAGTGAGAGGCAAAACTGTAAGTAGGTCTTATTTT
>NW_022103918.1:63616-66011 GCF_000313985.2 Echinops telfairi
TTGATGTATGTATGGATTGTGATGAGTTGTATGAGCCCCCAATAAAATGACTTAAAAAAAGAGGTGGGTGAAGGGAGAGAGCAGACAGTGTAAGATATGAAAATAATAATAATTTATGATTTATCAAGGGGAGGGAGGGGAAAAAGAGGAGCTGATACCAAGGGTTCAAGGAGCAGAAAAAAGTTCTGGAAATGATGATGGCAACATATGTACAATTGTGCTAGACACAAGTGAAATATGGATTGTTATAAGAGCCCCTAATAAAATGATTTATTTTAAAAAAAGGAAAGAAAAAAAATAGCAAAGGGGAAAAAAAAGAAAGAAATGTATGGGATGTGAATTGTATGCTGGTAAAATTGTTAAAAATAAACAAATTAATATTTTAAATATAATAGTGATGAAACGGGAAAGAAGATTTAAATAGCATGCACTATTTCGATGGTTTTCAACAAGAGATGATTTTTGCCCTCCAAGGGAGATTTGGCAATGTCCAAAGACTGGTTGTTACAACTGGTATCTAGTGGGTAGAGGTCGCTGCTAAACATCCTACAATGCACAAAATAGCCCCATGACACCAAAAACGAATCTGGCCCCAAATAATGCTACAATTTAGGAGCTGCTCTATCCAGACATTGTACCTCTTCTGAAGTCAGAAAAAAAAATAAACAGAAGACCTCATTAACAACCACAAAAATCTCTTTATTTATCACAAATGTGAGAGAAAGCCTAACATAATATGATTTATGTAATAGAAAAATCACTGTAGGAAAATATATTGGAAATGGCTGGGTTGAAAATTGACAGAGAGAATATATTAGGCGCAATTTCACTTACTTCTTAATCACGGAAAATATCGTCAGAATGGAAAAAATAGACAAAAGACTGCTAACAGGAAATTGAAACCCAAGATCAAAGACTGTAAGAGAGCAAATAAACATCTGTTCTAAAGGATTTCAAGATTTTTGATACAGATAAATGCAGCATCCTATCAGTTCTTAAATCCTTCTCTCCTGCTTGCCAGTGCTGTGTGTCTTCCTTCCTGACTGGCTTGTGGCCTCCCAACCCAAATCAATTCTGAGTTATAGTTACCCTATATGACAAAGTAGAACTGCCCCATAGTGTTTCGAAGGCTGTAAATCATACTCCACAGAGAAAGGTGGGTTCAAACATCTGATCTTTCCATTCGCAGTAGAACATTTGATCACTGTGCCACCAGCACTCCTCGAAAGCCCTTCATTTGACCCAATTCTTCATCCGACAAGACTGGCATTCCAGATTGGACTTGTTCTTCCAGTTTTTGCTTGGAAACCACAAAGCAGCCCTTTGTCTCACTGCTGAACCTTAGAGAAGACCCACCCTGTAGCCTCAGGAACTAGTGAGAGGAGAGGGCACTGAAGAAAATTTCTGGAAGAGATAAGCAAAATAATATTATTACTTTTAAGATCAGAGTAAGAGCCAAAATCTTTTCAATTTCCTAGCATCGCTCTTAGCTCTCACTTGAGATCCTACTACTCTGCAACTCTGTCACTTGGTTCAAGCCACATTGCCCTCATCCTGCCCCAGGGAGTTTGCATCGGCTGTTCCCTCTTGGTGAGATGCAGAATTCCCTATGTAGCATCAACAAAATGCCCAGATCCTATACCTTTAAATCTTTTTAAAAGAAGACTTTTCTTTTTCCTTCTTGGCTCCTTTTCCTACTCCACTTCTTTTTACCCACATCGCCTCTACCCCATCCCCAATCACAATCTAACATGTACCTGCCTATGTTCTACTTGTTTCTATAGAATAATTTAGCAAGAAAGAAAAAATGAAGAAAAACTATGCTAAATAGAATTGCAGGGTTAATATCTCAGCTTTACTCTTCTCCCTTGCTGGGATCTTCTTTGGATGCTCCCTATTGGCTGTCCCCTTTGGAATCCAGAGAACAAGGAAGCCTGTTGTACAGTTCATTTAGGTTGGCCTCTGCCTTTTAGGACACAGAACAGATAGACAAGGAGATCTTGAATCTAGAGAGGAAAAAATATTCAGCATAAACTTTTGCCAGACAATCTCATGATTGCATGTATAAACAATGAAATTGAGTATCTTTTCATTCAGTAAATTACTTGTAAAAATCTTTCCTGGGGGAGGGAGGGAAAAAAGAGCTGATGATGTGCACATATTTATAGGTTTAGTATTAAGGTAGCAGATGGACATTGGGCCTCTACTCAAGTACTCCCTCAATGCGAGAACACTTTGTTCTATTAAATTGGCATTCCATGATGCTCACTTTCCCCACACAATTGCTGAAGACAACGTGGGTGCATAAGCAAATGTGGTGAAGAAAGCTGATGGTGCCTGGCTATCAAAAGATATAGCATCTGGAGTCTTAAAGGCTTGAAGATAAATAAGCAGC
>NW_022103918.1:68370-73626 GCF_000313985.2 Echinops telfairi
TGCTTTACACAATTGATCTATGTATTGTGATGAAATGTATGAGCCCCAATAAATTGATTTTAAAAATAAATTAAAAATCCAGCAGTTATTTCTTCAAAAATCTTCTGTGACCATATAATTTGTTTTAATTTCTAATGCATTTAATTATGTTAATAGTTTTCCTTATATTGAACTATCCTTGCATTCCTAGAATGAATATTAATGGTAATTGTTCACTGCTGGACTACATTTATTAATTTTATGTGATCTTGCATTTCTAGTAATAAATAAGACTATTTCATTGGTTTTTACTAGTATCTTTATCAAGTGTTGACATTAAAATCAGCTGGCTTCATAAAAGAATTAGAGAGATTTCCAGCTTATCTATGTCTGCCTGATACCAAAGGCTTTAGTTAAATTAAGTTGAATTATATAAAACTACCTACTGCTATTGAGTTGATTCCAACTCATAGCTACCCAATATGACAGTGGTGCCCCAGAAGCTCCCCAATGCTATAAATATTTACAAAAGTAGACTGTCACAATTTTATCCTGCAATGTAGCTACGACCCTTTCAGTTATTAGATGAATGTTTAATCGGTGTGCCACCCAGGCACCTTTTTATAAAACTCAAAACTCCAACTCACTGCCATTGAATTGATTCTGACGGATAGACACCCAATAAGACAGGGTAGAACAGCCCTTGTGGGTTTCTGAGACTGTAAACACCTTCACAAGAGTAGAAAGCCTCATCTTTGTTCCACAGAGCGGCTGGTGGTTTCAAACTGCTGATGTTAGAGTTAATAGCCCAACACATTACCATCAGGTCTCTATAAAACTATCATCCTGTCCCTTTCCTCTAGGTTTCTATCTTCTCTTTTCGAGTTCTCTTACACCTAAAAATGCCTTTTTTGTCACAAACACACATTGAAAGCATTTCTTCTTGGAGGCCTTGACATGCGTACTTCTTTCTTTAAAAAGAAGACATCTCTTCAACAGTAATCTAAGCAATGGTATATGACTCTATGGTGGTGGGTTGGGTTACTGATTGAACTACTAACTGCAAGGTCAACAGTTCAAACCCACTAGCCATTCCATGGAAGAAAGATGAGGCGCTCTTCCCAAAAGGGGCAGAAACCCAAAAGGGGCAGTTCAGCCTTGTCCTAAAGGGTTGCTATACATTACAATCAACTATGGCAATGAATTTGGAGTTTTTAGTTGGGAAAAAAAGAAAGAAAATCCATAATTTTTAATATTTGCCAATTTCTGAGGTTTAAATAAATACTTCCACTGCAGCTAATTTAAAGCAATCAGTGTGATATTATTGAACATGGAGTTAGGAACAAGTGCCCACAATTTGTTCTAAGGAGCCAGTGAAAGTTACTTCTAGCATACCACTGAATATAGAGATACCCATCAGAGAGCTGTGCCAGATCATTAAGGAATTAACATGCTAAACAAAGAAGGTTGAACTTTACACTGAAGGTAACAGGAAGATCATTCCTGCCCTTAGGCCCAAGTAAGTAGGGCTCCATTCCTGAATCCTGGACCTTAGCAGGCCCCCATACTCTGCAGTGATTTTCTAAATAATAATGTCCCTAACAAATTATTGGGACCAGCCACAGTGATAGGGCCCCCAAACCTACTTCTTTCCACTTTACCCATCATCTCTCTGTTCTCTGTGCTTCCCCCAAGGAGGTTGTCGAGATGTTTGGGAGAATTCCTGGACTCATGATTATGGGATTATCTGGGCAATCCATGGCTATGACTTGCCCAGTTGTAGAAAGATACTTAGTAAGAATAGTATTTTGTGGGTTCCACAAGATTGAGGTATCCAACCTAAGCACAATGTTTAAGAGCCAAGGGGTGGACTGTTGTGAGTATCTGTTCTATACTGGCCTGTTTGCAATCCATTCCCCTTATCGTACTCTCAGTATATGCACTCCAAGTGAGAATGTTTCCACTCCCAGTTCCACAATAGGCTCTTGACCTCATCCTCACCAATTCAATATTCCATCCTCCCAGTCATACTAGTTCAACTCTGAGAAATACCCCAAACATAGACTTTTACTAAAATCTTCGGCTCTGATTGTTTAAACTGTTAAACGATGTATATTTAAATCTACAATGCCCCACACAAGGAAATAATCTACTTGATAATATTTACCAAAAGAAGGAATTAAGAGTCAAAAATTAAAAGGAGAGCTTGAATTTTTAAATCATTTTATTGGGGTCTCATACAGCTCTTATCACAATCCATATATCCATCTATTGTGTCATGCATATTTGTACATTTATTACCATCATCATTCTCAAAACACTTTCTTTCTACTTGAGCCCTTGGTATCAGCTCCTCATCTTCCTCCCTCCCTCCTTCACCCTCCCTCCAAAATCCTTGATAATTTATAAATAGTTATTATTTTTTCATGTCTTACTCTGTCCAATGTCTCCACTTTTTTTTTTCACCCACTTTTCTGTTGTCCGTCCCCCAGGGAGGGGGCTATAAGTAGATCATTGTGATCATTTCCCCCTTTTCTCCCCCCACCTTCCCTTTCCCCTCGAATTGTTGGTCCTGAGGGGTTTATCTGTCCTGGATTACCTGTTTCCAGCTCATATCTGTAACAGTGTACATCCTCTGGTCTAACCAGATTTGTAAGGTAGAATTGGGAACATGTTAGTGAGGGGGAGGAAGCATTAAAGAACTAGAGGAAAGTTGTATGTTTCATTGGTGCAATATTGCACCCTGACTAGTTATTTCCTCTATTTCCTTTCACTTCCCTCTTGTTCCACTATTATGTTCAACCTTCATTCAGGTTTCAGTAATTCCTCTCAGTTACATTGCCTTGGACAAGCCCTGCTAGGCATCCTATACCCTTCTTGCCATCTATTAGATCACTTGTTGTTCCTTTGTCCCTAGGTTTGTTGACACCCACTTCCTTTCCCTGCCTCCCCTCTCCCATGTCCCCACAGAACCACCGGTCTGGTTGTGTTCTCCTCCAAATTGTTTATCCCACCTATCTTTTCTAGATAGACATGCAGAGACAATAATAAGCACAAAAACAAGAAAGATTAAAGCAAAACAACAAAATAAAACCAAACAACAATGACAAAATAAAGAAAGCTTATAAATAGTTCCAGGTCTGTTTGTTGACCTTTAGGCGTGTTTTCTGGTTGAGTCTGATGGAGTGCCACCCCCTGGCCCCAAAGTTTATTTGTGGTATTCCCCAGGGATGTCATTGCTTTGCTCCCCTTGCTGCTCTGTTGCATGGCCTTAGTGTTTCATCCCAGTGTGGTGGGGTCAGATTGAACACAATTCCCTCAATGTGTCTCCAGTGTTGCCCCTCATAGCCATATGGGTCAATGAGGGATGTCTTGTCTTGTGGTGGGGCTGGCCCCATGTTTCTCTCTGTGCATTGAGTGCTCTGAGCAGGACTATTGTCCTTGGGGCTTGGTGGACCAGGATGTGTTCCACTCCCTCTCCTTCCAGATTTGAATTTTAATGATGTCATCATCTCAACTCAAAAACCCATCTGTGTCTGAAGCAATTATCTTCCTATGATTTCCATTATATTAACCAATATATTCTCTTTTTTCATGTGTCCATGTTGAGTCCAGTTTCTATATTTGCAATTAAAAAGAGTTTTGATTAATACAATCATTCAAAGTTCCCATCAAAGGGAAAAATACTTTGTGGAGGAAAAAAAAATCACCGATGATTACTCATTGCTGCTTGAGAACAAGACTCAAGGTGTAGATGCTCAGGATTGACATCCTTAAACCGAGGGTTGGGAGATTAGTGGGGTATTCCTAATAGAAAAATCTAGAGTAACATGCTAATTTAAGGAACTCAAATTGCTTACATGGAGAGATAGCCCCATTTTTAAAAATCTCTTTTATAATTAAGCCATAAAGTTAGCATTCTTTCTCTTACTACTAAGCTCCAGCACTCTGGCTCTTCACAAGGAAATTTTTCTATCTCTGGACCTATATTTTCTATTCCTTTTCCTTCTTAGATAAGTTCTACTTGTTTTTCAGACTTTAAGTTTAAACTTCAGATTGCAAAAAAAAAAAATCTTCCCTTATGTCTCAATTGAAACCAGTGGTTCTCAACCTTCCTAATACCACAACCCTTTAATACAGTTCCTCATGTTTTGGTGACCCCCCAACAATAAAATTATTTTTGTTGCTACTTCATAACTGTAATTTTGCTATTGTTATGAATCATCATGTAAATATCTGATATTCAGGATGTATTTTCACAGTTAAAAATTGAACATAATTAAAGCATAGTGGTTAACCACAAAAACAATATGTAATGATCTATTGTGAAATATTTATTTTTAATTACAAATAAATGAAATTTTGTCTTGAAGCATGGTGTAGCATGGTAACAGTCAATATAACAACAGTAAACTACATTGCTACATTTTGTGATAGTATAAATAAAAAGCCAACATCAGTGCGAAGGTTGAGATAACTTCTTTCTCACCAGGTCAGAAAATTTCAGGGCAATCTTTGCAAAAGCACAACAAAGATCATCTTCCAAAACAAGTCTACTTCTATATTTAGACTCGATAACCAACAAGCTGGAAAACCCTGTTTCACAAAGATATGCTGTTGGAAATGGAAGAAGAAGGCACAACACGGTCTCAGACAGAACAGACATGACTGCAAACACTTGATCCAGAATTTTGTATTGTAGAGAAATCAGTTCTCGCTGTATCACTATTAATAAGTTCAATGAACTCCTCTTGTGCTTTCTCAGGAACATCTTCAACCTTGACTGTGAATGAGCTGCTGACAAGTGCAAATGGGGTGTCAGATAGATTTGGAAAGTACAATGAAATTTTATCTGCAACTAAAGCTACAGCTCAGGGAGAGGGACATGTCTAATCAGAGTATACAGTAGCAAATGAAGGGGGAGGAAGAGAGGGTGGAACACATCCTGGCCCACCAAGCCCTGAGGATGATATTCCCGCTCAGAGCAGCCAATGCACAGAGAGGACCATAAGGCCTGTCCCCCCACATGACACAACATCCCTCACTGACCCATAGCACTACGGAGGACAACACTGGAGACACAATGAGGGAATTGCACCCGATCCGACCCCACCACACTGAGGCAAAACACTAAGGGAGTGCAACAGAACAGCAAGGGGAGCAGAGCAATGAAGTACCCAGGGAATACCAAAAATAGACTTTGGGGCCATTAGGCTCCACCAGAAAACACTCCTAAGAGTCAACAAACAGACCTTGAACTATTTACAGACTTTTTTT
>NW_022103918.1:75328-90824 GCF_000313985.2 Echinops telfairi
TGATGAAACATACAACTCTCCTCTAATTCTTTAATGCTTCCTCCCCCTCACTATCATGATCCCAATTCTACCTTACAAATCTGGCTAGACCAGAGCATATACACTGTTACAGCTATGAGCTGGAAACACAGGTAATACAGGACAGATAAACCCCTCAGGACCAACAATTCGAGTAGCGATACCAGGAGGGGAAGGGGAAGGTGGGGGTGAAAAAGGGGAAATGATCACAATGATCTACTTATAGCCCCCTCCCTGGGGGACAGACAACAGAAAAGTGGGTGAAGGGAAACATCGGACAGTGTAAGACATGAAAAAATAATAACAATTTATAAATTATCAAGGGTTTGTCAGGGAGGGAAGATGGGTGAAAGAGGGGGGAAAATGAGAAGCTGATACCAAGGGCTCAACTCAAGTAGAAAGAAAATGTTTTGAGAATGATGATGGTAACAAATGTATAAATGTGCTTGACACAATGTATATATGTATGGATTGTGATAAGAGTTGTATGATCCTCCAATAAAAATGATTTTTAAAAAAGAAAGAAATTTCTGTAAGCATGCGTAAGTGTTCTTTCACAGAAATTATCATCGTAATCCTTTTGTCTGGTTCAATGTCATGTTCCTCAAAGAAAGCAGATAAGGTGGGCAACATGTAAATTTTATTTTCATCAATTTTTTTTTGCCAAAGCTGAAGTTTCATTTGTAATGATCTTTTCAGACAAATTGAGGCATGTTGCATTTGGTCCTTGCAGTGATACATTTAACTCATTCAAGATGTCGCTAAAAAGTGCTTTGAACTGCACTCTTGCTTTCTAATTAAAAACCGTTTTGAGTTCATCACGAAGCTCAAAAACATGTTTTAAACCTTTTCCTCTCGACCACCATAGCACTTCAGTGTGCAATACAGAGCATTATTTGGGGCAAACAGTTGACTGTTTAAAATTTACAAAATTGACAGAACTTATGATTCTTCATCACTTCTTGTAACTCTTGCAGCAGCGCCTTTGTTGCTAATATTTGCCAATGAATCATACAGTGAGTTCTGATGACTTTTCGTGACTCATTCAATATGGTACCAAACATTGAAATCCAGATCGACATCCTAGCATAGCTGGAGCACCATCTATGCAAACACCACAAACCTTTTCCCAAGAGATCTTATGCTCTTGCAGAAATGAACCAACTGTGCCAAATACATCACGTGCAGTAGTTGTCATTTCAAGAGGTGTGCAAAAAAGAAACTCATCTTTAAAGTGGCCATCATGAATATACCTCACATAAACCAGTAATTGAACAATTTGCAACGTCTGTAGATTCATCAAGTTGGATGCTAAATATTGGAAGTGGAGCAGATTTAATTTCCTGGATTACCTGATTAAGAATATCAGCAGACAGGTCATCTATTCTTCTGCAGATAGTGTCATTGGATAAGGAAATTGCACTCAATTTTGTAACAAATTCGTCTCTGATCATAACTCAAACAATGTCTTTGGCCACTGGCAACAGTAAATCATCAGCAATGGTGTGAGGTTTCATAACGCTGGAAATTCTGAGAGCCACCAGAAATGAAGCTTCAATGGCTGCTATGTTCTGTTTGTGGTACTAGCCACCAGTTTCAAGTCTGGCTTTCTTGAGTCCATCAGCTTTGCTTCTAAAATAGTTGGTATCCTTGCAGGCGAAGCCCCGATGCTTGCTATCAAAATGGCATTTTAGTTTGTTCGGCTTCATAGATTTGGCTGATAGAACTCCACAACAAATAACACATTGCGGTTTCTCAATTCCTGCTGTAATTATTGAGGTAAAACCATATGGTAAAAAATTCTCACTATACTCTCTTTTCTTAATGTTCTTCTCTACACAATCCATTGTCATGGGGTGGTTTGTAATGAAAATAATATATAACAATAGCTTTAATAATACAAAAGATGATACAGTACATGGCATAATTCAGTTAATACAGTTCATTAAATTTCCTGATTTACCATTCTGTTTGTTGTTTTTTACATACCTGTTACTATCACAAGGAGGCAGTATTCACATCAACCACAGCTGAATATAAAAAGATGGATCAGCATCCAGATTAAGTTCTCATGGTGCAGATATACGGTTTGGCTTTTTTTTGTTGTTGTTGCAGTAGTTGATGATTTTAAAGTACATGATTTTACATTTACCCAGTAATTATAATTCATGAAGTGTCATTTTACCTCCAATACTGCTGCAGTCAACACTGTAGCTGTTTTTAACAGAGTAGTTGCTTTCAACACAGCAGTTGCTGTGTTAGTCTGGGTACATTAGAGAAACGAATCCACAGAAACTCATGTGTAAGAGAGAGTTTTATATAAAGGTTAAGTGCGCATCAAGAAAACATCCCAACCCAGTGCTGACCAAGCCCACAGTCCAACATTAGCCCATATGTCCAACACCAATCCACAAAGTCCTCCTCCATCTCACAAAACACATACTATGATGCCGACTTCAAGAGGAAAGAAGAATCGGTGAATGTGTAAGCATCTTAGCACTGGTAGGGGTCTCTCCATGGCTGCTCCAGCACCAAGGGCTGCATTGGGGTAGATCCATGTGGCTTCTCCTTGGGGATGTCTTGCAGGAAGTGAGCCTTTCCAGCTGAAGCAGGGAACTGGCTAAGGCAGCTGCACCCTGGTCCGACCATCAGAGAGCAAGAGACCTGAGAACTAGAAAGGTGAGGCTCACTGAGCCATTTATCCCTCCACCCTTCAATTAATCCCACATGTGTTTATCGGCGAGGTTGGCACAATAAACTAACTACCTCAGTTGCTTTCTACATAGTAGCTGCTCTCTATACATGTGTGACTGGCCCTCATAAGTACATTATGGCGCCAACCCTGTCACATACACCTGTATTTGTACAGGGTGTATATGATGGGGTTGATGCAATGAGGTCATCATGTGGGCATGTCCACATGTGGGCAGACCCGCCAGGAGATGGATAGAGGAGTGGTGTCTTGGTTCCTAAGACCATTGGAAATATGTGTTTTCTGAAGGTTTTAGGCGACCCCTGTGAAAGGGTCCTTCGACCGCCAAAGGGGTTGAGAACCCCCACAGGTTGAGAACCGCTGACCGAACAATGAACCTTCATACCCTCTGTGTTACTTTCGTGTCTTCTTTTGTCTTTGCCTTCAGAATATTCGTATCTTTTGTTGTTACTGGGTTCCACTGAGTCACTTTGACTCACAGTGAACTCTCCCATGAAGTTCTCTTATCTTTGTAGAAGCAACCACTAGGGTGTTTTTCCATAGCCCTGCAGCGTTGAAACTTTTAACCATTGAATTATCAGCTGAGCATTTAACCATTCTACCTCCAATATTCCTTATTCATACCATTAATAATATACATTTGGTTTGTTTTTCAATGCTCTGTATCCCTCTCTAGACTGTAAACTACTTTCCATGTCACTTTTGTTCTTCACTGTATACTCTGAATCAAGCACAGGCACATATCCGGGGTCCCATTAATAGTTATTCTATGAGTGCTGTATTTTTCCAGAGAATAATTTACCCCTCAAGCCAAAACCAGATCTACTGCCATTGAGTCAATTTTGACTTTCAGCGACCCTGTAGGACAGAGTGGAATTGCCCAATATAGCTTCCAAAACTATCAATCTTTCCAGGAGCAGCGTGCCATCTCTTTCTCCCCTGGAGCAGCTGGTGGGTTCAAACCAGGGCCTTTTGATTAACAGCTAAGGGCTTTAACTACTGTACCACCAGGGATCAATTTACACTTACTGCCTCCTTTTTCTTGATTCTCACAATCCGTCTTCAATTTTAAAAAGTTAGAACCAGCAACAGTGGCTCAAATATAGTGACTGTGAGGCTGGGGCAGGACCAGGCAATGTTTCGTTCTGTTTGCATAGCATCACTATGAGTCAGAACTGTGCTGACAGCACTGAACAACACTAGCATGAAATATATATGCCAAAAGCTAACCCCACTTCTATCTAGTCTATTTTGATTCATTGTGACCCTATGCATCAGAGGGTACTCTCCAATAGGGCTTCCAAGGGTGTAGTATTTACCGAGGCAGACTGGCACACCTTTCTCCCAAGGAACAGCTTGTAACTTTGAAGCACCAATCTTTTGATTAGCAGCCAAGAGCTCTATCATTGTGCCACCAGGACTCCTGAAATACACACACACACAACATATATATTTGTAAATACATGCTTTTTCATAAGGTTGTGGAGGATATAACTAACATTCTCTCTAGGGTTGTAAATTCTTTTTGTCTGATACTGGAGCTTAAAAACTACAGGAGAATAATTGGAAAGGAAAGACAGATATAAAGTGAGAGAAAGGATAAGATGGATCCAACAAGCGTACACTTGCTCAAACTGGAACCCTTGCCAGCCCTGGCTCCCACCGACCTTGATGATGTCAGTTTCTCGCAAGAGAAGCTGGCACCATTTGTTACAGAGCTGAACACAAACCTGGTCCCAGGATTCAGAGACACTGAAAGAGAAGCAGAGGAAGGTAGAGCAGTCCCAAGCTTGGCAGCTGCTCCACATCCATGAGGTGAGCTAGCAGGTAGGTGACAATGTGTGTATATATGTGTGTGAGTTACAAATGCACCTGCCACCATCAAAACAGCCAAAACAACTCCTGTTTAACGTCAGCCCTCAAAATCTTACTAATACCTATATGGACCATGATTTATTGAAAACATCCAGGAAAAATAATTATGGGCAATACAAATTCAGCTTAGAGAAGTAGACACATTAGACAGCCTCTGCACCTATGGTTCTCAACCTTCCTAACGCCGTGACCCTTTAATACAGTTCCTCATGTTGTGGTGACCCCCCCAAACATAAAATCATTTTCGTTGCTACTTCATGACTGTAATTTTGCTACTGTTATGAACCGGGTGACCCCTGTGAAAGGGTCATTCAACTCCCAAAGGGGTCGTGACCCACAGGTTGAGAACTGCTGCTACACTCACTTAGTCCAAGATGGCTTCTGCTTGAAACAGTCCATTAGCAAACTCCGGACACCAATTCCTCTTGACCAGTGGTTCTCAACCGGTGGGTTGCGACCTTTTCACAGGGGTCGCCCAATTCATAACAGTAGCAAAATTACAGTTATGAAGTAGCAACGAAAATAATTTTATGGTTGGGGGGGGGCGGGTCACCACAACATGAGAAACTGTATTAAAGGGTCACGATATTAGGAAGATTAAGAACCACTGCTCTAGACATTTCACATCCTCATTGTCCTCAGCTTCTACCACATTTGACTCTGGAGACCATCTTTCCCTTCTTGAAACAATTTTTGCCATTTTCTTTGATCACACTATACTCTCCTAGTATTCATTCTCTCTCTCTGTCTCTCTCTCTGTCTCTCTCTGTCTCTCTCTCTCTCACACACACACAGTAGTCATGGTTCCTTCTTTCTCTCCCCAGCCTTCAAATAGCCTCACCAAGATTCTGTCTTTTCTCCCTCTTACTCTCCTAAACCTCGCCCTCTCCTATTGGACACACCTGTAAGCACCGTGTCTCCGGCTTACAGAGAGCTCACTGTGGATCTAATAAATAGGGAGCGGGGGCACTGGATTCAAACAGGCTTGGGTCCAGTTCCCAATGGTGCCAGTTACTGCTTCATGACCTTGGGAAAATCACGTAAACTTCCTGAGTTTCAGTTTTGCTACAAGGGAAATAAAGTAAACAGTGTGTATTTTAATCGAATACCTGTAAAACCTAAAGCATTATATTAATACCTATAAACCTTAAAGCAGGAGCCCTGGTGTTGTAGTGGTTATGAGTTGAACTGTGATCCGCGTGGTTGGCACTTTGAAACCAGCAGCAGCTCTGAGGCAGGAAGACTGGGCTTTCTACTCCCATAAACAGTTACAGTCCTGGAAACCCAGAAGGGGTCAGCATTGACTCTTCGGCAGTGAGAAGCATAAATCGCCCCTCAGGACCATAGTGGTGTTCATCACTGTTAGGTCCGTTGTCTCCCTATTCCATCCTCCAAATTCCATCAGAGGGGATTAAAAAAATGTTGTGAAGGGGTTTTATAAAGCTCATGGTGGGTAAGGGGGAGCTATATATATATATATATAATTTTTTTTCATGAACATTTTGAAGGTCTCTCAAGAGTGCACATGTCATCCTTGTTTTAAAATGGAAAGCTCTGACTACCAGGGTCCCCACTGAGTCCTGGGGAAAAGGAAGGAAAGAAGGAAGGTAGGAAGGAAGAAAGACATGGTTAGTGGGGGAGCAGGGCACTAGCCCACCCAAGGGGAGGGTATTGTTTATATCTCCACAGGAGAGGGGGAGAGGGACCAGACCTCAGCCCTATGTGCCAAGAAGTGAATTCAACCTACTAGCATGAAGGAAGGAACCAACAGAGTTTAGTGGGGGCTGGCCCCAATCTCAGCTATGTGGAGACACCCCACCTCTCTCCCAAGAAGAACGCACCACAGCGGACAGCACTGAAGCTATAGCTCAGGGAGAGGGACCTGTCTGATCAGAGCACACGGGAGCAAATGAAGAGGGAAGGAGAGAGCAAGAGTGGAGCACATCCTGGCCCACCAAGCCCCAAGGACGTTATTCCTGCTCAGAGCAGCCAAGGCAAAGAGAGGACCATAGGGCCGGCCCCACCATGAGACACAAGGTCCCTCACTCACCCCCCAGTGTTGACTACCTGGGGTCAACACTGGAGACACAGTATGGGAATTGTGCCTGATCTGACCCCACCACACTAGGGTGAAACACTAAGGGTGTGCAGCAGAGCAGCAAGGGGAGCAAAGCAATGAAGTCCCCAAGGTATTGCAAAAATAGACTTTGGGGGTAAGGCATGATAACACATCAGACTCAACTGGAAAACACTCATAAAGGTCAGCAAACAGACCTGGAACTATTTATAGGCTTTTCTTTTTTGTCTGTTTGTTTTGTTTTCTATGGTTTTGTGTTTATTATTGTTTTTGCATGTCTATCTAGATAAGATAGGCAGAATAAGCAATCCAGAGGGGAAAACAGACCATGGGAGAGGGGGAGGCAGGGGAAAGGAAGAGGGGAGCAAACAAACCCAGGGACAAGGGAACAAGTGGTCTAAAATCGATGGCAAGGAGGGTGTAGGATGCCTCTTGGGGCTTGATCAAGGGCATTGTGGCCATGAAAAATTAATAAAAGACAAATGAAGGTCAGACATGATAGTGGGACTAGAGGAAAGTAAAAGGAAATAGAGGAAAGAACTAGGAGGCAAAGTACATATATAAATATATTTTTATATAGATAGGGAAATAAATCTATGTACGTATATTTATATGTTAAGTGTTAAGGTAGCAGGTGGACATTGGACCTCTACTCAAGTACTCCACCAATGCAAGAACATTTTGTTCTAATAATCTGGTCTTCTGTGGTGCTCACTTTCCCGACACAATCCCTGAAGACAAAATGGGTGCATAAGCAAATGTGGTGAAGAAAACTGATGGTGCCCGGCTATCAAAAGATCTAGTGTCTGAGGTCTTAAAGGCTTGAAGATAAACAAGCAGCCATCTAACTGAGAAGCAACAAAGCCCACATGGAAGAAGCACACCAGCCTGTGTGCTCACGAGTTGTCGATGGGATCAGGTACCAGGCATCAAAGACTCAGAACAAAAATCACATCACTGTGAATGAGGGGGAGTGCAGAGTGGAGACCCAAAACCCATCTGTAGACAATTGGACATCCCCTTACAGAAGGGTCATAGAGAGGAGATGAGCCAGTGCAGTGTAGCAATGATGAAACATCCAACTTTCCTCTAAAGCTTCCTCCCCCTCTTTAAAGCTTCTTTAAAGCTTCCTCCCCCTCACTATCATGATCCCAATTCTACCTTACAAATCCGGCTATAGCAGAGCATGTACACTGGCACAGATAAGACCTCAAAACACAGGGAATCCCCCAGGACCAATAATGAGAGTAGCGATATCAGGAGGGTAGGGAGAAGGTGGGGGAAGAAGGGGGAACCAATCACAATGATCTACATATAACCCCTCCCAGGGGGCGAACAACAGAAAAGTGGGTGAAGGGAGACAGTGGTCAGTGTAAGACAGGAAAAAAATAATAATTTATAAATTATCAAGGGTTCATGAGGGAAGGAGGGTGGAGGATGGAGGGAGAAAATGAGGAACTGATACCTAGGGCTTGAGTAGAAAGAAACTGTTTTGAGAATGACAATGGCAACAAATGTACAAATGTGTTTAACACAATGTATGTATGTATATATTGCGATAAGAGCTGTAAAAGCCCCCAATAAATCTATTTTTAAAAAATACATTAATTCAAATGTTAATTGTTCTTATTTATATTAAAACTGGCATTTTTTCCCCTGAATATCAGTCTGAGTTAAAAAGGCCTACTCGATAGATGGCTAGATTAATACAATTTTATATTATTAAAAGCACTTTCAAAATTACTTGTTGGTCAATATTTATTAGAGTTAGGTGTTCTTTTAAAGTTCATTTTCATCTTAAAAAGAGAAACTGAAGCTAGAGGAGAGGATAATTAAATTTCCATTAAGTTTTCAGATAAGTAGGGAAATATCCTTTTGGAAAAAAAAAGTTCAAGGGGGGGGGTCAGGGTGAGCTATTGTGTTCCTTTTCCATTAACTTTTTGAAGGTCTCAAGAGTGCACATCTCATCCTTGTTTTAAAAATGAAAGCTCTGACTACCAGGGACCCACTCAGCCCTGGGCAGATCTAAAGCCCCTCTTATTTTTCACACCGATCTAACCAGACTACTTCACTGGCTTTTAGATATACTGGAAGTCTAAAAAATATCTATTTCTGAAAGGATAGTTCTGCCCTAAGGCCCAGGCGTAGCAGAGGTCAAAGGTCATTAGATGGCATCCAAGACTCTTTGAGACCAAGCATATACATCTCTGCAGTCTCATTTCCCATGGCTCTCTATTAAAATAAACACACACACACACACACACACACACACAACTCACTGCCATCAAGTAATGCCAACTCACCATGGCCCTATAGGACAGGGTAGAATTACCCCCAAATTTCCAAGTTTGTAACTGTTAATAGGAAAAGAAAGTCCCATCTTTCTCCCGAGGAGTGGCTGGTGGTTACTAATTGGCCACCTTGCGGTTCACAGCCCAATGTGTCACCAGGCCTCTGTCCCCACCATGCGCGTCACGGTTCCTTAGAGTCAGTCCCCTGGTTCAACTTCTGTTTCGTATCTGTGCCTTTCGTATGCCTGTGGTAGAGTGAAACAGCTTAACATGGCTCTTCTAATATATATGTATTACATATGGCTCTTCTATCTACGTCTCTAACTCCCATCAAAGGACTGAGTGGAACTATGCCAACAGGGCGAGTGTAACACTAATAGAGGTCGGCTTTAGTTGCTGCTCTCAGGCTCTGAGGAAGGGCCCTCTCAGCAAGAAGAGAAAGACCCCGCAGCACTATTAGAAGAAGAGTCATCGGCGCAGCACATTTGAGATCTCTGAAGTGACGAAGACGGAGACCAGAGGCACCGCGGGCTGAGGCGCGGAGACTATGAGACAGGACAGAGGAGCAGCATCAAGAGTGAAACGGTGAGGCAGAGTAGCTAGCCAGATTCCCGTCCATGAAACTGAGGACAAGGGACCACGTGGCTGAGAGGCTGACACTAGAGAAAGATTTGACTGCTGGCTAAGCAGAGGCATTGTTGTGGACCGGTGACTGTATCCTTAATGTTTTCTGATCTTGACAGTCAATCACTGGTTTTTTAAAGTATTGTTAAAATCAGAAACTTCCACTATCTGGCTCTAATGTACATTTTCAAACTTAACTGCTCATTATCACTCAAGTAGTCTAGACAACAGCCAAAATCTACCTTTACATATTTCTCTTTCCACTTCCTCCAGGCCAATTCAAATAACACCACTAAAGAAAAAGAAAGAAGGAAGCTTCCTCGCTTTTCTGTGCAGGTAAAAGCTTACGTTTCCTTTGAAGTTTACATAGCCTCTGCTTTCACAAGGCTCATTGCGGGGCTTTATGCTAGTGCTGCATATATGTGATACCTCTTAGAAAGTTTTATTTTCAGACAAGTGAAAATATGCAAAGCTCCATGATCTCTCTAGCTTTGGTCCAACAGTTGGTCATGGCCAACTCAAAATTCCATGAGAGAGGACAAAAGGAAAGATAATACAGGATACAGCGAGAAAATCATAGCTCACACATGTCCCCTTAGTCCTGGCAAAGCCATACATTGAAAGAATGGCACCACGAAGACAGGCATGCAGGGTTTTCTCTACTCTGCTCATTCAGAAGAAAAAAAAGACTAAGCAACTACTATTAGCGTGCACACCAGCAATAACTCTGTGCTCTTATAGTCCAGGGGGAAAGGTGAGACAGAGCTGGATCAGGGAAGAGATCAAGAGAGGGGCTTTGGGAGAGAAGTTGGAGCTGACTAATGTTCTCCTCTCCCCACTGCCCTTGTGTGCTCTGGCCTAGAAGCAGCACATTCCATGCAGTTCAGTCTCAGCTGGTTGGGGTCACATGTTATATAATTGCAGAAAACCAGGTGGGACAAGGATGAGATAAACATGAAACGAACTTTTTCCTTTTCTTTGAAAAAACGTTAAGAAAAAATGCTCAAGGTGAAAGACAGACTTCATGAACACCAACACCACCACCACCACCACCCCACCACCACCCCCCACCATCAAATGGATTCAGAAAATTCTGAGGTTGTAAATCTTTACAGGAGCAGGCAGCTTCCATTTTCTCCCATAGAGTGGCTGATGACTTTGAACTGTGGACCCCAGTCAGCAGTCCACCACTTACCTGCCCTGCCACCAACCAGTAACCCATTGTGCAATAGTCTGGCTGGATAGGCGCTAGTCTTATTTATTCCACACAGCACAAATGGTTCAAGCTCTTTAAACTTAGTTTTGCCTAATATGGCAGGGGATTGAATTAGTTCTAAATTTCTATGGTTTTGTATTAAGGTGTTTTGAGGAAGTCATGACCGATTTAATGGAAAAGAAAAACTAAAAGGAAACAAAATGTAACCATCCAAGCAGCTTAGGTTTGTGACACTGTTTTGTCACCTACTAGCTGGGCAAACTTGGGCAAGTTACCTAACTTCTCTGTGCCTCTATTCCTCGGCAGAAAATCATAACCAGGACTAATAATACCTACTCCAAAGATTGCTATGAGGATTAAATGTGTTTACACATATCCATACACTCAAACATATACATGTAATTTTTAGAAAGTCCATGGAAAAATGGAAACGATAATGGAATTTTGCCACACTCTTTTTGAAACACCTTCATATGTACATGTACACACACACTAACATCTATTAATTTGCACACATAGAAGCTCTGTGAAATGGCCATCTTTTTATAGATGGAAAACAAAATGGATGAGAAAATCCAGGTTTCAGATATTTGAGCTTATCTGACTTAACATGTTTAGTCTCTTAACTACTACTCCATACCATGTAAAAGCATTTTGTCGTCAGTTTGGGAAATTCCACCAGTCAATCAAAACCACTTAATAAATAAACAATAAAGCAGCATGCGGTGACAGTCCTCCAACTACCAGCACAGCTTTTGAAGCAGTCCCAGAGGGATTGTTTTGGGGTTGAAGTCCATCAAAATGAGTGGCATCCAGTCAGAAGTTTTCACAGATGCAAATTGCCTACTTGAAATTCCAGGGATTAAAAACCTTACATGGAGATGTGTTTGTCTGCTGCCAGGAGAGGAGGCTTGTGAAGAAGAAATTGGTAGGCCCTTTCCCCTTGGTACAAGGCTCCCTGGTGGCACATTGGGTTATGTATTGGGCTGCTAAGGGCAAGGTCAATAGTTGACACACTAGTTCCTCCCAGGGAGAAAGATGTTGATATAAAGATTTACAGCTTCAGAAACCCAGTTCTATCTATTCAATCCTATCAAATAATTATGAGTTGGAATCAATTTGATGGTAGGGGTTTTGGATACCCATGTTACAGAATTCCTGGGATGGCACTATGGCTACGTGCTTGACTAGTAACCAAAAGGATTGGCAGTTGGATTCTATACCCAGATGCCTCAGAAGAAAGGCCTGGCAATCTATTTTGAAAAGATCACAGCCTTGAAAGCCCTGTCAATCAGCTGGAATTGACTCTATGTGTGACTACTGCTGTGGGTTTGCAAGTAGGGAATATTTGATCAAAGATAGATAGGGGAGGGGTGTACCACTTAGGTACCTCCAGTTTCAGAAATCAAAGTGGGGGGTGGAGCAGAAAACTCTCTTGCAACATAACACCAAGTACTACAGACGAGAAAACATGAGAATGTTTTGTTTGTAATTTGCTAGTTTGATAAAAATGTTTTAAAGGGAGTAAGTGGGGAGAAACTGAAAAGATTCCACTCCAATCATTAGCTCTCACATTAAGGGGTTAAAAACCCAGAAATAAATCAGTAGTGGCCCAGAGTTCTAGAGAAGACAGACACAGATTGCACCTTGAAACAGCCACAAAGCATAAAAGAATCCAGAAAGTAGGAGCCCAGGGCCAGAGAAATGGCATTTGAATTTAACTCATCAGTTCAAAAATGTCTATTTCTTGCCAACTTTTTGCCAGGTAGGAAGCCAAGAGCTAGTTAGGGAGTTTTGATCAGACAAATATGGTCCTGCCCTTAAGGAATCTGGAAAGCGAGTGGGTGAGACAAAAGAATGTACAAGAAAGCAAACACATACTAGTACAAGCCATAGAGGCGCTCACATAGGGGAAGAAAAGGCAAAGAGTGTGTGTGTTCCATGAGAAGATAACAGAGCAGAAGGACACCTAGTCCCAGGGGCCAGGGGCTTCCCTAAGGAGGTAAGGCAAGACTGGTGGACCAGTGAGCAAGAGCTGGGGAGGGGCAGGAAGGGGAAAGCACTTCAAGCACGTGAAAGAGAAGGTGTGAAAGTGATGAAGCAAGAATGGACCCAGCCACCAGAAGGGCAGCAGTCTGGATTACTCAATGTTCAATCCTTTTAGATCCACTTTCTTTCTTTTTTTTTTTTTTAAATTAATTTATTTATTTTTAGATCCACTTTCACAAGCTTCGGTTTAGAAAACCCAAGCTCACATAGGCTGATGGTTGTTTTGCCACACTATTTAAAATTCTGAAATCTCAGTTTAAAAATTAGAATTATAGATCCACCCATTTTGAAGAGCTCCATAGCCCCACCCCCTGGCCTGAGTATTAACTCACAAGTCAACGGCAACCCCTTCCCTGCCCTCTGACAGATAAAAATGTCTTTTCCAGATTTGCTGTTGTGGTTGGCTTTGTGCCAAGGTTTTATGCCCTACTTATAACTAGACACTTAAATAAGCAATTTAAGCCTGGCTTTTAACCTTAAAGAAATGACAACGTAGTTCATTTTTGCTTCGAGATGAAGAGGTGAAATGTAATCATTAATTTATAACCAGTCACGTGTAACACTCTGCAAGGAAGACATCTGTGATCCTCTACTCGGGAATACAGGCGTGGGCCACGCACGTGAGTCAAACAAGCGCAGTATGCATACAAACAAGATGCTTGAGAGCAATTCTTACTAAAGCAAGGTTGCATTTGTGCTTCGACATATAATTGAGACACGCTCGCAAGGCCATCGACACAGTGACTCATTGCAGAACTTGGCCAGCAGAGGGAGATAAGTGAGTCTTCAAGCAGCACATGGGGCCACACCCAGATTATGGCTGTTTGTTATGTAAGGATGTACTCTCCGATTTTCAAACACACATACACACAAAGAAAATTCATTCCTGTTCAGAAAACACTTGTTTTTACTAAGCTAAAAATTAACCATTTAAAAAAGTATAGCTCAGTGGCCATTAATAAATTCACAGACATGCAGCCCAGATACGCAGCCATTCCCTCTATCTAGTTCCAAAACCTAAGAAACGCTTAAAATATTATGAAAAAAGTAAGTCACAAAAGCTCCCAGGCCTTTATTCTCCCCAGATTTGCCTCCAGCTTCAAGATGCTAGGAATTGTCCCAACACATGCCTGAAGCCACCCTCACAACAGGGCTCGTAGAATCGGATCCAGGGTTAAAATTACTTGTTCTAAAATTAAAAATAAACAACCCTCAATTCTTTAGCTCTTACTCTATAGGAGTGGTACAGTAGCAAGAGTTTGTGTGGCTGTTTAAGAATCTACACAGATTTGTGTTGCCATTTCCCAGCCGTGGAGTGTATACATCTAACTAGAAACATAATCACAAAAAACGTAATGAACAATCCCCTACACCCAAATCCTCCCGCCTTGGATTTGCTCACCCATCTAGAGTGGCAATGATAAGATTATTTCAGGCTTGTGGCACAGCCAAAAATGTAAGGGCACCATGTCAACTGGTTAGACGGCAAATTAGAGAAAAGCAGGACTACATGGCTAATGTACTAAAAGCAGATTTACAAACTAAACCCAGTTCTGTGTTAAAGAGTGTAATGTAATTCGTGGTGTCTTGGGCTAAGAAAGGGTAAAAACTGCCAATCTGGGGAGGCTGGGGGAAGGGCATATGTGTTGGTGACTGGGAAAACAGGAGGGAGGAAACTGAAGAGAGAATAAGGCTGGAGGATCCGCCCTCACAAAGAGACAGAAACTCTGTCTCAACAGCCACCTAATCCAGTTCAGGGCGGTTTGAGCCGGTTTTTGAGCAGGATTGAGAACAACAGCCTCCGCGGAGACTTCACCAGGGTGAGCTAGAAAATACAAAGTGGATTTCACAGAAAGAACTGGATCTGCCCTGGACTCGCTGGAGCCTAAAGCCGTTTCCCGGAGTGACAAAGTCAGATAAAATAGTAGGCCTGGATCCGGAATCGTGCCTTGTTATGGAAGGAAAAACTGCAGAGCACCGCCTCTATGCCCTGATCCAGTCCGCATTTTAGCTTTTACTGCCCTTGATTGTGGCTTGGAAAGGAAAAGGGCCTCAGGGTATCAGTTTTCAGAACAGGCTCGCTGCAGTGCTGGGGGAGGGGAAGGACTTGTATTTAATGTCGTTTTATGGGTGTGTGGGGGTTGGTGGGGCTGAGTGCGAGGTTCTGTAGCAGTGTGGGAAGGATGCTTCACACCCTGCAGTTCACACCTTTGTTGTACTATTGCACAACTTCAAAATACATTGAGTATAGGTGTTCTGAGAACACCCTACAAAACTAGCTCTTGTCCGGGTACCTACCTACCAGGCTTCTTTCAGCGCTAGCATGAAATAACAAGATGATTCAATAGACTCTACACGTTCTTTTCACTTGTGTCCTAAAGTACGTACAGGCGGAATGTAACTTCTCAACCCCCTTATACCAAAGGCAGCTGCATTGGGTAACAAAGGAATGGTGTGCCTGACCTGAGCGCTCCTGCTCCAGGCAGCTAAAAGCTCTGACATCTGATCAAGGCCACCCCGAAATGGCTCCTCCAATGAATGTCTCGTAGTCTGAACTGTGGTCCGCAGCTCTCGTGGATCTGCGCATCCTGTGGCCAGGTTTGACTCAAACCTGACCCTAAAGATCTTGCCCG
>NW_022103918.1:90924-98553 GCF_000313985.2 Echinops telfairi
CCGGTCTGGAGTTGCCCAGGGAAAGCACAGCAGGCTGGGGGCGGCTAGCCGGCCTGAGCGGGAGGTAGGTCATCTTCCCTCCCCTAACCGCCCAAAGACACCGGAATCTCCGGGGTCCCTAAGTAAGTGCTCTCAGGCCCCAGGCTCTGCCTGGAAGCCACCCCAGGTCGGGGAGAACTGGGGACGGCCCCAATGGGGCTTCTAAATCCCCTAGGTACACAAATTCAATTATAAACTCAGAAATACCCTAAGAGGTTGGGAGGGTGTGCGTGTCAAACTAAGAGTTGCCCAAGTGCTATTTTATCCTTTGTTCTGTGGCTATGGCTGGGCAACTGGAACAAAATAACCATGTATTTGTATGTGCGTCCAACTGTTTGTTACAAGGACAACTCTTCCCCCCCTCCTGCCCCCATTCGTATTTCTTATGTACAATTTACCACAGCTAACGGGGCTAGTAGTTGTACTGGCATTCATCGCACAGATAATGTATGCAGCTCTTCTACATCTCATTCGTCATCACATCTGTGCTGCTCCGGGCTCTGCTGGCAGGGTTTTCGTGTCCCTGGAAGTGGGTTTCCCCCTAAGAACATCAGGAGGCTACGGGGATGGTGGGAACGATAACACTGGAAGAGAGCTAGAAGCCAGACAAGGTAGCAGATGTTGCATATACCTGAAGTGTATTGTGCAGTGGTTATCTTTAAACTCTGAGTTAGGTGCGAGTGGTCCCATTTTAGAGATGGTGGGAAAAGAAGCTTGGTAAATTGGGTGTTTTCCCAAGGTCACTAAATTCTGACGCGGTGGGGCACAATTGTTGCTGTCAATTTAGAACTGCCCTGGGGTGGGGGAGGAATAGAAGCGTTCCCGTGTGTGGCTTTGGGGTGGGGTGGGGGAGGGGGAGGGGAACGGTGGTTTTTCGGAGCTATGCTCGCCAGGCCTGTGCTTCCTTATGTTGAGATCTCGCTGTGTGTCAGTCTAGTAGGGTCAGAGGAGAGGGAAGCCCTAAGAACGGATTCGATGATAACACACCTTCCTGCCTTCAACGAGCTTGCAGTCCAATGCCTGGTTCCCCCACAGTTCCGGACTGCCGAACAAGAGGGTTGTTTGGTCGCTGTGGTTTGCCCCTTACTGCCATTATGATTCAGAGGTCCTCCTCGAAACCCAGTTGGGATTCCAAGGACATTTCCATGCCGTAAGGAGAGGAGTCTGAGACCAGGGCCGCCCATTATAGCCGAGAGCGGCAAGCAGCTGGCGTAGAGGGGCAGGGCGAGGCCGCCGGGGAGCCGTAGCCATGGCAACCGAGCCTGCGTTCCAGAACAATGTCCCTCACCAGGAAAACTGCTTGCAGGAGCTTTTTCTCTGTGAGCCCCAGAGCCAGGCAGCTCTGGGAATGCACCAAGGGGATTGGTTCTTTGTAAGAATGACTCTTTACAAGGCTGAAGACAAAAGAAAACATTTGTTGTCCGGGGCCTTGTCTTTTGTCTTTGCCTGGAGTCATAGCAACAAAGCAGCGACTCAGCCCCTCGTCACCGTTCACAGGAAATGAACGCAGCTCTGTTGCGCAAGCTTCCTTTTTTGTGTGTATCATAATTGTTGGGTAGTCATTTTTCTTTTGCCCCCATTTTACAGATGATCTTCGTAAGCATGACTGGGTTTACTCTTTGTAAAAACAATCATTAAAAACCAGGGGCTCCTCTGCAAGGCTGTGGCAAGCTGGGCTTGCTTTGATTGTTTTACATAATAATTTCGCTGGGTGAGATGAACATTGTTGTACGCACGTGCTCAGAAGGGCCAGGGAGCCAGTTGCCCTCCCTCGACCCCCTGACCACCTGCTCTCTCGGTTTCCTGCACTCGCCCCTCCCCCACACCCGCAACCGCAGGCTGGAGGAGGAGGAATGCGGAAGGCATTGCAGCTCCACCCCTGCAAGCCTCAACCCCAGCCAGTCCGGCAACTCCTGCTAAATCAACTGAAAGAAGACTGTGTGCCGAGGAGTGACTGTATTTCCCCAGGGGGTTCAAATAGGCTACAGCGGGACTACACCCTGCAGCTTGAAGGCTGTCTGCTGAGTCTCCCAGCCGGGGCGGGCACCCTCTTAGAGAAGCTAAGTATAGGGCTGGGGCCTCAGCAGTCAGTTCCCGCCCACAGTATGAGAACAATAGCTATCAGAAGCTTAGTAACAAAGGATCAGGCCCCACATGCTCACATTTATAAACAATGTAATTTGATAATAGTTACAAGCACCAAAGAGAGTAAGCGCTCTGTCGCCTTGTGTGAAACAGCTTAGCCCCCTGTGTCAGGGGGCCCAGAAGACGTACCCTTTGGGGGCTCTCGCCATCATAAAACTCTTAAGGTAAAAAAACTCACTGCCATCAAGGCCATTAGAATGGCCTCCTGTGAGTTTGCGAGTCTTTACTGGAGTAGAAAACCTTGTCTTTCACCCGTGGAGTGGCTTGTGGTTTGGAACTGCTGACCTTGGGGGTTAGCAGCCCAATATGTAATTCCCAGGCCACCAGGGCTCCTCCATTGGAGGATGATGAGGCTCTATTTCCGTAAAGAGTTACATTTTGGGGAAACCCAAAGGGGCAGTTTTACCCTGTCCTACAGTGTCACTTTGAGTCAGAATGGACACGATGACACACCCTCTCAATATCTGTTCCTCTGTGTAGTGATGGGAAATGGGTTTGTATTGCCCGTAGGGTGACGATACAGGAATTGCTCACAAGGCAGCTTCGAACTATGCCTTCCACCCTTTCCTGGAAATTCTGGGATAATCCTGGGGTAATAGGTTGCTGAGGCAGCAGCTGGCATCACAGGAGAGCCTGCTCATGAGGATTGCTGCCACTCTTTGGCTAGTGCAATGGCATATCAGGGTGGCAGAGCCCACCACGACTACAAGGAGAAGGTGGTTTTCACCATGGCCAGTAGGAGAGGGAGGAGCCCTGATGACTTAGTGGTTACATGCTGTGCAGTGATCAGAAAGGTCAGCAGTTCAAACCACCAGCTGCTCTATGGGAGAAACAGGGCTTTCTACTCTCCTAAAGAGTTTCAAGACCCACAGGGGCAGCTCTTCCGTGCCCTATAGGATTGCAGCACATGAGCAACAACTCAGGCAGTGAGTTAATTAATGGGAGAGGGGAGGAGATCCAGGGAGCTGAAGGAGTTATGGCCCTGCGGGGGTGGGGCATTCGTGGAGGCAAGGATGCAGGGGTGGAGCTGGGGGGGTGAAGATGTGACACCGTGAGTGTTAGTGCTGCTAGCTGAACATTCAATTCTCAACGGCTAGCTCGAAAGTTAATCTTTCAACTCACTCAGAAGTGCCTTGGAAGACAGGCCTGGCTTCTGCTACCTGAAGAACCTATGCCGCAAGTCTGCTTTTCACACATGGGGTTGTCAAAGTCAGAATCCACTCCATGCCACTAACAACACAAGCCATGTCATGGTTAGTGATGGAGCATGCCATCCTGCAAGACCTGCAAGAGGAACGAAGTTGAAATCCAGTGTTGATGCCACACTTAAAAGGATTTCGTAAGATGAACTGTTGACATTAAATTAATCTGAGTATGATTCTCATTGCTACCCTGCCAAAAAAAAACACGCTCCCTGCCATCGAGTAAATTCTGGCTCAGTGATTCTAAGGGACTAGAGAGCCCCATCTTCCTCTTGTGGAACTGTGGTTTCAAACTGCTGACCTTGCAGTTAGCAGCTGAGTATATAACCGATAGGCCACCAGGACTCCTTGTTTTTTCCACAGTAGTTTATATTTCAATAGATACTGATGTCCAATAGATATTTGGAAAGCTTACCCTGCTTTCCAATGTAGAGAATTTTTAAAGATTTGGATTATGGGAAATTCCCAAAAGGCAATAACCCCTGTCCAAAATGTGATCCTTCCAATACTTAATATTCATCCAACACTCAGTGAACACTTCTAACTATGAGGCACCATGGTACCTGTGGTTTTGAAAATCACATAAAATCATTTGGAACTTAACTTTAAAAGAGTTTACAGACCCAGAAAGGAAATATACCGGAAATCAGCTATTGGAGAATTAATACATGCTTTGGTAAGATAGGCCCAAGAAGATTATGCTCTGGGAGAAAAGGGAATTGGCTGGAGCAGTTAGTCAGAAGAACTTTCTGGAAAGACATGAAAATTTGTGATGGGGGTAGTCGGAATAATATTAGAGCTGGGAGTTAGAAAAAATGGATTTTAGTTACAAATTTGGCAACAGATGAACTATCAGGCAGAAATTAAAGAACTCAAAGGACCTGCAAAGCAGGAGCCTGAAGTCTAGGTATAAGTTCCGAGCTTTACAGGTGCAGTTAAATTTATCAGGAAAATGTATCTGAATCCTTGGCTAGGAAGCATTAGTCCATTCTCCTAGGAAAACAACCATTCCACAAACAAGGAAACCTGAGAAAAAGCAAGCTTTTTACTTGCGGATTTCAACACTGAGACACTAAAAAACTTTAGTGTATTATTTTAAAGTTTAGGATGATTAGCAGAAGTACACAATATTGGACCTGACATCCTAAATGCGATTAAACACATGATGTGACCTCCTTTCCAATGAGGTTTTTCAAGTCACCTGCTAACACCGGCTTACACATATTAGGCTGCACTTGAAGGAGCAACCTTTTGGTTGGCCATCCAGCATGCGGATGTGTTGCACTGTTCGTGGACCTGCTAAGACTTAGCACCAGTAGTAAAGCCAGCATGGCCCCCAAAACCAAGTACCCTAACATGCAATCTACTTAACTGCTTCTATCTGAAAGACAAGGAGAAGACGAAAGGGAGTGGTTTCTTTAAAGATTTATGGGGGCTGGGGGGCGGGGCTGGGGGAGGGGGGTGGGGAAGAGAGAGAATGAGGAAATTCCGTTTTCCTACTATCACCCATTTTCCTATTGCTCAGCAAGGCTTGATAGGTAACCTTACTATTCTGCTTAACTCACAAGTGATATTCACCAAATCATTTTAGCTCACCATTTTCGGGTTACATCATACAATTGTTTTATTGTCTGTTTCATTTGAATGTAGACAGAAGTCACAAGAGAGGAAAGGAAGTGATGTGTAACACTTACAAGAAAAAGTTTTAGGATGCTACATTCCTGTTCCAGACCTGCCTAGATTGTGGAAGCAAGTGTTCAGTGGAAACCTCTCTGGCTTGAGTCCCTGAGAGACTATATTCGGCAGAGCTCCCTTGCAACCACATTGGACCAGCAGTAGAGAGAACTAAATGTTAGTGTGTTAGACCACTGAGAATTTGTGAATATTTGTTACTGCAACACAGCCAAGACAAACCTTCGCTGAATCACCGCTCAATATCCATTCCTCCACTTTGATTTCTTCTTCTTTTTTTAAAATCATTTTATTGGGGGCTCCTATAACTCTTATCACAATCCATACATACATCAATTGTGTCCAGCACATTTGTACATTTGTTGCCATCATCATTCTCAAAACATTTGCTTTCTACTTGAGACTTTGGTATCAGCTCCTCATTTTATCCCTTCCCTCCACGCTCCCCCTTCCCTGATGAGCCCTTGATAATTTATAAATTATTATTATTTGTCATGTCTTACCTACTCCCTTCACCTACTTTTCTGTTGTCCATCCCCCAGGGAGGGGGTTATATGTAGATCCTTATAATTGGTTCCCCCTTTCCACCCCACCCTCCCTCCGCCCTGCTAGTATTGCCACTCTCACCACTGGTCCTGAGGGATCATCCACCCTGGATTCCCTGTGTTTCCAGTTCGTATCTGTACCTATCCAGTCAAGCCAGATTTGTAAAGTAGAATTGGGTTCAAGATAGTGGCCGGGGAGGAAGCATTTAGGAACTAGAGGAAAGTTGTATGTTTCATCGTTGCTATACTGCACCCTGACTGGCTCGTCTTCTCCCCACGACCCTTCTGTAAGGGGATGTCCAATTGCCTGCAGATGGGTCTTGGGTCCCCAACCTGCACTCCCCCTCATTCACAATGATTTGATTTTTTTTCTTCTTCTATGCCTGATACCTGATCCCTTCCAAACCTCATTGATTTCTTCTAACACAGCTGCTTCAGTGGAGGCTGACTCTGTCCAGCGCTGTAGGAGGTGAGTCTGGTTTAGTATAAGCCAATGATGGTAATACTATTCCCTTAGCAATGATTCAGAAATTAGAACTTTTTCAATCCTGCTGAGTAAAAGATAAGAAGTCTCTTGGATTGTCATACAGGTACTGCATTTGTTGTCTATTATTGCATGACATTTTACATCTAGCAGCTCCAACCAGTGCATACTTATTACTTCACAAAAAATGAGGAATGTTTTAGCTCAGGGGTTCTAGCTCAAAGTTTGTCTTGAAGTTTTGTCAAGCCTAGGACTGCAGTCATCTGAAGTCCAAGGATACAAAGATCTACTTCCAAGATGATTCACATACTGGACAATAGCAGAGGTCTCAGTTCATAGATGTCTAATGACCGGAAGCCCTCGTTACTTGCCATGGCATTGACTTTCTCTGGAGTGAGCAATCAGAAGAATGAGCGTGGATGAAAAAAAGTGCTTTGTGTTGTAATCTCAGGAGTAACACCCTGTCATTCCTATCATTTTCTACTCATTGGGTACAAAACACTAAGTACAGTCCACACTTACAGGGAAACGAGGTTCACCTTTGAAAGGAGGTTAAAGTGGTTAAAGCACGCAGCTAATAACCTAAAAGTTAGCAGTTCAAACCCACCAACTGCTCAGCTGTGTCAGTCTGCTTCCATACAGACTTAGAGTATTGGGAGCCCAATGGGGAAAGCCTTACTCTGTCCTATAGGCTCACTGTAAGTTGGAATGAACTGGATAGCAATGGGTCGGTTGGGTTTTTTTTTATTTTGCAGGAAGATGTACTTTTATTTATTTATTTATTTTTTTAACATTTTATTAGGGGCTCATACAACTGTTATCCCAATCCATACACACATCAATTGTGTAAAGTGCATTTGTACATCGTTTCTCAAAACATTTTCTCTAAGATGTGCTTTTAAATGTTTGAAATATTTCTAAACAACCACATTTGTAACAAGTGGAACTGCTGATGCTATGCTGAATAGCTATAGCTGGATCCTGCCCGGTGCAAGTCCTCCTACTGAGTAAGGAAGAGTGGACACCAAAAGGGCATGGATGACAGTACTGAACCACTGATTTTACCATCACAGGAATCCATCCTGGACTATTAGTATGTGAAAAAGTATCTGTTTCTTCCCTTACTATGTAAGACTGTTTGAAAAGAGATTTACTAAATTTTCAATCAGGGCTGATATTGAGCATATTTTATCATCTATACATCTAACATATACATTAATGCACTAGTTAGATAATATCATGTCAACTTGAAGATGTGTAAAAGCATAGGCTGACACGATCACTGAAGACAAATGGGTGCATAAGCCAATGTGGTGAAGAAAGCTGATGGTGCCTGGCTATCAAAAGATAAAGCATCTGGGGTCTTAAAGGCTTGAAGGTAAACAAGTGGCCATCTAGCTCAGAAGCAACAAAGCCCATGGAGAAAGCACACCAGCCTGTGCGATCATGAGGTGTCGAAGGGATCAGGGATCAGTCATCATCAGAACAAAAAATCTTATTATAGTGAATGGGGGCGGGGGGG
>NW_022103918.1:98969-100745 GCF_000313985.2 Echinops telfairi
GGAGGGAGGGGAAAATGAGGAGCTGATGCCAGGGGCTTAAGTGGAGAGCAAATGTTGTGAGAATGATGAGGGCAATGACTGTACAAATGTGCTTTACACAATTGATGTATGCATGGATTGTGGTAAGAGTTGCATGAGCCCCTAATGAAATGATTAAAAAAAAAATAGAAAAGCATAGGCTGGTATCCAACCTGTCAATCAGGTCACACAGCCTGATGGTGTCTCCTCTGGGCTTTGGCATTCCCATTTGGAGAGCCCTGGGAACCCCCTCTCTCTGCCACTGACCCTGATGGCTGCTGCTGGAGACCACCGTGTTTCCACCAACCTTGGATCCACATGACTCTACACCTACGAGCCTGTATACTTCCTGCATTCCACATCATTGCCTATGGCTGTGTGAGTCTGAAGAGGGACTTAGGGACTAGTATTGGACTTATGGACTTGACTTGAACTGGGTTAGGATGCGTTCTTGATATATAATTACTTCTTGGTAGAAAATGCTTTCTTATACGTATATGAGTGTTATTGCATTTGTTTCTCTTTTCGACCAGGCCCAATACAATTAATATATAAATAAACATGTAAAAATATGTTGTTATTAAGTACTATTCATCAATCCTATATACAATGGGAGAAGATACTGCTCAGCCCTGCACCGTTCTCATATTCTTTACTCTGTTTGAGCCCAGTCTTGCCTCCATCTTGTCAATTCATTTCATTGAAGGTCTGCCTCTCTTTGTTGAATCTCTACCAATCATGTTGTCCTTCTCCAGGGACTGGGCCCTCCTGATAACATGTCCAAAGTAAATAAGAAGGCATCCTACCTTCTAAGGAGCATTCTGAATATACTTCTTCTAAGACAGAGTTGTTTGTTCTGGAAGTCCATGATATAGTCAATGTTTTTTGCCAACACCATAATCCAATGCATCAATTCTTCTTCATTCTTTATTCATTGTCCAGCTTTTGCATGTATGTGAGACAATTGGAAATACTATGGTTTTTATTAGGTTCACTTTACTCCTCAAAATGACATCTTTGCTTTTTAACACTTTAAAAAGTTCCTTTTTTCCCCCTGTTTGCATGTGTGTGTGCGTGTGTGTTATAGAGACAGTCACTGGTGTAATGACTTATTGGTGATATGGAACAGGTGGCGGAAGCTGGCAGAAAATGGGGAGCAAATAATGAATGCAAGAAGGTAGAAAATGGTCTAGCACTGATAGTAGTGATATATATAAAATTCTTTTGAATATGACTTAACTGTGGAAGTGTATGATATATTAATTACATATCAAACTATTTTAAAGAAGAATTAATTGAGGGATGTAATTAGCCTTGTCTCCTGAAAGCATTGTGAAGTCAAATGTGGCAGTTGTAGTTAGGTTAAAATGTAATATCTTACCACCTCTCTTTTGACCCATTTTAGTGTTATTTCCAATTTTTAAAAAAATAAGGGGAGAAACATATGGATTAAGCTACTAGTGAATCCCCTCTGATCATAGATCAGGTGTGTTAGTACTGGTTGGCTAGAGAAACAATCCAGAGACATTCATATGTGTGTGAGAGAGAACTTTATAACAAAGAGCAATTGTATATTGAGAAAACATCCCAGTGAAATCCAGTTCAAGTCCATAAGTCCAATATTAGCCCATATGTCTGATACCAGTTTATAAATTCCTCTTCAGACTCACTGAACATGTGCAATGACAACTGGTGCAGAAAGATCACAGGCCAGTGGGTAGAAAGTCTTGTGGATCCAGTGGCAGTGGAAGCGTCTCA
>NW_022103918.1:100904-102242 GCF_000313985.2 Echinops telfairi
GCCATCCCCACACAGAGGTCTCATTGGCTATGACCTGATTGACAGGCTAGACTCCACCCCTTTGCAAGTTGACACGAGATTATGAAACTGCCACACCAGGGATATGTGAATAGTCTTGCTGTCATGCAGAGTGCTTTGGAAAGTGGGTTATTGCAAATGCAGTTAGGTTAAAATTTAACACCTTATTGTTTGATCTCCCCTTTGTTCCTTTTAAAATTTGTTCTAGTTTTTAATATATTCTGCTTTCTTTTCTATTGAGGTTTTTCTCTGTTATATTTTTATTGTTGTTAGTTTGTTTTTGTGTTTTAATGCTTTTCTGTATATGAACTCCAGGACAGATGAATCTGTAAAGACAGGAACTGGATATTGCTTCCCTGGGGGTATGACAGGGTAGGTTGGGGGAAATGGAAAGCTAATAATTATGAATATAAGAACAAAGAAGAAGAAGAAGAAAAAAGAAAGAACAATGAAGATGTTTTAAAATGAAGACTGACCAGCTCTTCTTGATGTGATTGAACTACTGAATTGTATGATATGTGAATTATATGCCAATAAGATTTTTGTTTTAAACAAGATGTCTTTACAGCCAATTTATCCAGTAATATGTCACTTGATTTTTAATATATGTACCTTCATTTTCTAAATTATAAAAATTATATATATGAGCTGCTTTTCTACTTATATAGATAGATATAGATAAAACTACTTGTCATATGACAAAAATATGATAGAAATTACTTATCAACATTTTTCAAAACTTTCCATATAATTTGGGCTTTTTAAAAATTATTTGGTGCCTTTTCACGAAGATGGCGCCGAAGGCGAAGGAAGCTCCCGCCCCTCCCAAAAGGGAAGCCAAAGCAAAGGCTTTAAAAGCCAAGAAGGCTGTGCTGAAAGGCGTCCACAGCCACACAAAAAAGAAGATCCGCACATGACCCACCTTCCGGCGGCCCAAGACCCTGAGACTGAGAAGGCAGCCCAAATACCCCCGGAAGAGCGCCCCCAGGAGAAACAAACAGGGCCATTATGCCATCATCAAGTTCCCCTTGACTACAGAGTCTGCCATGAAGAAGATCGAAGATAACAACACACTTGTGTTCATTGTGGATGTCAAAGCCAACAAACACCAGATCAAGCAGGCTGTGAAAAAGCTCTATGACATTGATGTAGCCAAAGTCAACACCTTGATCAGGCCTGACGGTGAGAAGAAGGCATGTGTTCGACTGGCTCCTGACTATGACGCTTTAGGTGTTGTCAACAAAATTGGAATCATCTAAAGTGAGCCCAGCTGGCTAATGCTAAATATAAACTTTTTCAAGATATAAAAAAAAAAAAAAA
>NW_022103918.1:103511-108597 GCF_000313985.2 Echinops telfairi
ATGTGTAAGAATGTATGCTCAGCACTGGATCTTAGTGCCATCTCATTAGAGGAATCCACATCATAAAAAACAAGTGGAGGAAGAAGTGATTGAGCAAATCTGAGCACAAAAAGAGGAAAATGAAGCTGAAATGCAAGAAAACAACCAGGTTTCCTCTAGTAGGCCATACGCACAGGAGTATGGCACGACAGAGGTGTATGCTGGTATAAGTTGTTGACCATATGTTACTGTCTAGAATTTCTTTCTTAATGGATCTAGAACTTCCACCACTCAGTCACCTCTGAGAGACCTGTATTGCTCATACCAAAAGATCCCTTGCCTGGGCCTATGACATTCTGGATTAGAAGTGCTTTCATTTGTGGCTGAAAGTAACATATATATAGTAAGTCATCTCTTTATTACCATAACAAAAATTATACAATGCACAAAAAGAAATTATTCCAAGAATGCAAGGATGGTTCAGCATTAGACAATCAATGTAATATAATGCATCAATAGACAAAGGAAAAGAACTACATGATCATCTCTATTGATGCAGTAAAGCACTTGATAAAATCTAACACCTTTTCTTGCTGAAAATCATCCAGAAGTGTGCATTTGAAGGGAAATTCTTAAATATGGTTCAAGCCATATGGGAAAAACCAATAGTCAATCTTATACTTAATGGAAAAAGATTGGGAGATTTCCCTATGGGATCCAAAACAAGACAAGGCACCTTATTCAAGGCACAGATATTCAATATTGTATTAGAATTAGAAATCTTAACTAGAGCAATAAAATGAGAAAAAGAAATGGAAGATATCCAGATTGGAGTAGAAGTAAATTTCTCCCTATTCACAGATGATATGATCCTACATATAAAATATATCAGAATACACAGTAAATATTCTAGAAAGAGTTCATAAGGATTTAACAAAGTTACAGGATATGTCAACAAATCAAAATCATTTGGTTTTCTATACACCATCAATAAGAAATCTGAAAAGGAAATTAGAGAAATAATCTCAATTACATTAGCATCTAAAGGAAATACCTAGAAATAAATCTAACGAAGGACTTGTATAATGAAAACTATGAGGAAATAGATTAAAGAAGACTTTAATGAAAACATGCCCCGTGTTCATGGTTAGAAGACTTAATATTGCTAGATGTCAATAATGCCCAAAGTGATCTACAAATTCAACACAATCAAACAAAATTCCAATAGCATTCTTTTACAGAGAATTAGAAAAATCAATCCTCAATTTTATAGGAAAGGTCAGAGGTCCCAAATAGCTGAAACAATGTTGAAAGAGAAAAACAAAGTAGAAAGACTCACAATTTCTGCTATCAAAACATAATATAGGAGCCCTGGTGGCTCTGCGGAATACATGTTAGACTGCTATGCACAAGGCCAGCCATTCCAATCCACCAGCTACTCCACAGAAGAATAGAGGCTAGCTGCACCCATAAAGATCTACAGTCTCATAGACCCGATAGCTAGAAGTGACCTGATGGCAGTGAGTTTGGCGATTTTTAAATTTTATACAGTCACAATAATAAAAGCATCCTTGTACTGGTATAACAATAGACATGTGCACCAGTATAGAAGGATTAAGATTTCATAAATAAACTCACATGTCCATGGTCAACTAAGACCATAAAATTCTTGGAGCACAAAGCAGGAGCAATGCTGTAATTCCTAGCTTTCCATAATGGATTAATATAAATAACAAAAGCCAAAGACAAATGGGATCTCATAAACATAAGAAGTGTTTGTTCATCAAAAGACTTTACTGAAATAACGAAAAGACGATTTACCAGCTAGGAGAATATCTCCATTACCATATATCTGTCAAGAATCTAATAATCAAGGTAGATATAAACATTGATAACAACAAAAAGATAATCCAATCATAAAAAGACTCACAAAGGTCTTGAATGTACATTACACCAGAGGACATTCCATTGGCCACCAAACACATGCAAAGATTCTCTCTGATTTGCCACCAGAGAGATGCAAATCAAAACTACACTGAAATATCGTTTTACTTCCACTAAAACGATTAAAACAAAAAACAGAAAAGAGCAAAACAAATGGTGAAGATATGGGGAAATTAGAATCCTTATCCATTACTAGTAGAAATGCAAAACTGAACAGCTGTTGGTGGAAACAGGATGGTAGGTACTTCCTCAGGAAACTGAAACTAGAAAAAAAAGAACAAAAGAAAAGAAAACTAAAACTAGAATTACCATTTGATCCAGCAATTCCTCTCTTAGCTATATACCCCCAAATGTTTGTAAACAGAATCGGAAAGAGATGTGGACACCAATGGCACCCTAATTCTCTGCTGGGTTGAATAATCCATTGCAGTGGCCACATAGGGATAACAGTTGTATGAGCCCCTAATAAAATGTTTAAAAAAAAAGAATTCATAGGCAATATAATGGCTACGGGGGTTTATTAGGGAAGTTGACAGGTTACCACAAGTCAAGATCAGAAAACATTTAGGGTAAAGTTCTTTTCTCTGTTGTGCATTGTCTCAGCCATGCTGTCACACGCCTTTCTGACCCTTGGCTCCTATGCCATGCAGTCCCTTGGCTCTGCCCTGTTCTGGCGAATATTTCACAATGTTCTTTAGCGTTGGTAAGTGTCCAAAGGGCACTTCATTCTGTAAGTAAGGATCCTGCCCAAAGGCACTCAACTTTACTCACTCTGTGGCTCTGTCTCCTATCAATAAAACACAAATAAACATCTTTCTGGTCTTCTCGGCTTTCAGCCAAGATCCATTTGACATCAGCAATGATATCCCTTGTTCCACATCCTCTTCTGAATCCGCCTGAATTTCTGGCAGCTCCCTTTCAGTTATTGCTGCAAACCTGGTTAGATGATCTTCAGCAAAAATTTATTTGCATGTGATATCAGTGATATTGTTCAATAGTTTCTGCATTCTATTGGGTCAGCTTTCGTTGGAATGGTACAAATAGGGACCTCTTCTAGTCAGTTGACCAGGTAGCTGTCTTCCAAATTTCCTGGCATAGACAAGTGAGTACATCCAGGGCTCCATCAGGTTGTTGAAACATTTCAATAGGTATTCCAGAAATTCCTGAAGCCTTGTTTTTGGCTGATACTTTCAGTGCAGTTCAGATTTCTTCCATCATTACCATCAGTTATTAATCATATGCTATCTCTTGAAATTGTTGAATGTCGACTAGTTCTTTTTGATGTGGTATAGACTCTGTACATTGGTCCAAATCCCAACTTCTAGCATACCCCAGTGGGCAGGCCACTTTATCCGATAAGAAGTTACAGATGGTTAATCATGAGTATTTACCAACAAAAGTTCAAGAAATCAAATCTGTAGCCACTTTAGTGAGAGACAGACTTATTACTTAATTTTGCAAAATCAGGCACCCAAGCCTCAGAAGACAAAGTGGGCCCCCGCACACACAGTAAAGGTTTCATAAGTATTAAGTATTCCCTAGTTCCCAAGTCCCTCCCCGCTGCCCCCAACCTCACCCCTTCCTCATTGGCTGAATACTACCCTGATTCCCCGAAAGTAAGACATCCCCCCAAAATAAGACCTACTTACAGTTTTGCCTCTCACTGAAATATAAGGCATCCCCCCAAAAATAAGACCTCCCCGAAAATAAGTCCCACTGAAGCTACCCTAACTCTGGACTCTGGACCATGGCGGCAGGCGCCGCTGTGCAGCTCATTGTTGGCCACAGCAGCCAGAGCAGACAGGAAGTGCGAGGTCTCTTTTAATAAAACAATAAATGTGTACTGTATTCTTCATGGAAAAATAAGACATCCCCTCAAAATAAGACCTAGCGCATCTTTGGGAGCAAATATTAATATAAGACACTCTTATTTTCGGGGACACAGGGTATGGAGCTGGCAGTACCCTACTTCCTTAATTTAAAGTTTCTACCTGGGGGCAGATCCCTTTCCCTTGTCCCCCCACTCCCTCTTGATTAATCTGATTCACAAGATATGATTACCCACATCTGCTATCACTTTGTGTTCTGGCTACTTTCTAACTCATTGGCTTTTTGTTCCCTTTAAACTGCTGAAGATGGACCAGTTGGAGATTTATTTATCTTACTACATTGTTCAACTTTTTTCCCATAGTCTTTTAATAGTGTAATTAAAGGCTCAGAAACAATTTTTTCAGTTCTTACAACTTGATAAAAGCTGAGTGTGTTTTTTTTTTATAGCGAGCAGATAACAAAATTTTATTTGACATATCCATCGAAGAGAAAAAAGTGATCGGAAATGGACCGACACATCATCAAGGCTACTTCTGACTGAATCTAAAAAGTTAGACACAATTTTGTTCTTTTTATACGGAGTTGGCAGTGTTTTGGTTCTTACAATATAAGAGTAGCATAAACAGTAACTTCTGCAAAACCTTTTCCAAAGGCTTTATGATAAAGATATCAAGAGGGGGTTTTTGTTGACACATCAGTCCAGAATTGGGGAGGACGAAGGAGAAGGCTCTCTGCTATTTGCCTATCTCGGTTTTGAGGGGGAACTTCTTTGTCTACCCTTCCTTGCTGTGTATGTTCTCCCTTTTAATCTATTTCTTCTTCTCCTCCTCCTCCTCCTCCTCCTCCTCCTCCTCCTCCTTCTCCTTCTCCTTTCCCTGGGAGCAATTCTTCTTTTCTTCTTCTTCAACCTTTTGGTTTTCTAACTCCAAGTCTTTGCACATTATCCTTTGCTTTGTCTTCTGGAGCTTCTCCAGGGAATTTCCTGTTTACTCTTGTTCTTCTTTTCTTCCATTTGCTTTAGCCAATGATCAACAGCAAGTTCCAGCTTCTCTTCTGACATCCATTTTGATATTTCCATTCTTTCCTATCTTTTCAGTGATCTTTAGCTTTCTCCATGTATGATGTTCTTGATGTCAACCCACAGCTTCTCTTGTCTTCTGACTGTGAGACGGACCATTATTTGCTCTTTTGTAAGTTCAAGCTGAAGTTGAAGAAAATTAAAACAAATCCAAGAGTACCAAAATCAACCCTGAGTATATTCCACCTGAATTTTGAGAACATCTCAAAACTAGATTTGACTAGATTAGTAGAGACTGTGACCTCAAATATGACC
>NW_022103918.1:109630-113995 GCF_000313985.2 Echinops telfairi
CCAAACAAATAAATAAATAAATAAATAGAAATAAAAAGAATTGACCTGGAAAAAAATAAATAAATATAAATAAATAAATAAATAAATAAAACAGTTACAGTCTCAGAGACCCACAGTGGGTCACTATAAGTCAGCGTTAACTCGAAGGCACTGAGTGTGGGTTTTGGGTTATTTATACTTTATATTTTTATTTTAAGAAAAAAATAGTCCCCATATGCATATGAAATTTGAACTTTGAATAAAGAAGATTGAAGAAAAATGGATGTGCTTGAACTATGGTGCTGGGGAAGAATATTAGAAGTACTATGCACTGCCAAAAGAATGAATAAATCTTGTCTTGGAAGAAGTACTGCCAGAATGCTCTTCGGAAGCAAGAGAGCAAGACTTAACTCATGTACTTTGGACATGTTATCAGGTCAGACCAATCCTTGGAAAAGGACCTCCTGATTAGTGGCATAGAAGGACAGCAAAGAAGAAGGCGTCCCCAGAAATGCATTTCCACAGTGTCTGCAGCAGTGGCTCAACCATAACAATTGTGAAGATAGCACAGGACAGGGACATGTGTCCTTCCTTACATAAGGTTGCTAGTTACCACCTAACAAAAGCAACAGTAGCCCAAGGTCACAGAGCCCTTTAATGGAATGTATTTGCTTATCTACGAGAGAATGAATGATCCAAACAATAGGGCCTGAGGTTTTTCCTATAAGGCAAGTAGCTTTTCAAATAGAATAAACAAATATCTCCTCAAACAGATAAAACGTGTCTCTTTATATTCCAAATAGAACAAAAATGGATGCATTTCATTCTTGGTAGAATGCTAATTGGATTTCACCATGAGAGAATCTACATCATCCAGAACCCAGTCAAGCAAACAAAAACCACTCTAGGTATTTCAACCAGACCAAACTCACTGCCACTGAATTGCTTCCTACTCATAGCGAGCCTATAGGAGAAATGCCTCCTGTGGGTTTCTGAGACTAACTCTTTAGGATCCCTGGTGGTGTCGGGGTTTAGTTGGGCTGCTAACTACAAGGTCAGCAGTTTGAAACCACCAGCCTCTCCATGAGAGAAAGACAGGAAAAAGAAAAAATCTCTTTACAGGAATAGAAAGCCAGGTTTTTCTCCCAAGAAGCAGCTAAAGGTTTTAAGCACCACATTGAGGAACCACTATACCGTAGCCCTCCTAGTCCAAGGTGAGAGACCAAAATCATTACCGAGGTGCCAGCGTGAAACAACCAAACAAAAAATGTGTGTTCGAGGAATGGATCTGACAGTGTCTTCCAGATGAGCTCAGAAAAGGAGACCTCAAGCTCCTCAAAGTACTGAGACTGAGGTACAACTATTGAAAAGTAATTTATGGCAGCTTTTCTGATTGTCTACTCTATTGCATTCTTCCTTGTGTGTGTGCATAATAACCCCCAGGACTGTTTTATAGATTTTATTTTAATTTACACCCCAGCATCAGACTCTGACTTGTTCTTTCAGAATTTTGACGATGTCGGCGGGGGGTGGGGTGGGGGTGGTGGTGGGGTGTTTGTTTTTGTTTCCAGTTTTATTGGCACAAAATCATTATATCATACAATTTAATAGTTCAACCATATCAAGAATTGTACAACCATTACCACGATCAATTTTAGAACATTTTCTCTTTTTTCGGCATGGTTAAATCACTTTTAAAATGAGTTGTGTAATGCAATGTAGTTTTAAGTCTCTGCTGCACTAGGCAATATGCCAAGAGTGTGGTTTTAATGTATCCTCAGCTTTTGAACATTTAACAACAACAAAAAGTGGGTCCCAGCCCTTTCCTTGACTGGACCTTCCTGATAAGGGTTTAATTTATGAAGACCATGGAGACCTAGGAATGAACTGCTAGCAAAACCAATTCCTTTTTAAGGTCAGACCACTCCCCAACCTGCTTAGCCTGGGTAATGTTGTAAATTCCATACCTGGTCCAAGGAACATATCCTTAGGAAATTATATGTTGTCCCAGGATAATGGAGTATACCTTATATTGCCCATAATTAACTTGTAACTTTCCTTTCTGGTAACCTGTCTGCCTTGAGCCCCCTCTCCTCCTGGGAAAGTATCCCCTCCCAGCAAGCAAGTGGAGGTTAGGACCATACCTGGCCTGCCAGATGTGAGCAGAAAGGACAGTCATAACCTTCAGGTCACCTCAGAACCAAAGTACTTTGGTCAAGGAACCAAAAAGGACCAGAAAGTCATCACCAGAACAACTTGTAAGACATTTGACATCCAGGGGTCGGATAAGCCACATCCTGTCATGACTCATCACACTGCCCTGATGCATATTCATGTCAGTTTCTGTGCAGTCTGTTACATATTCATAATCCCTTTAATTTACTTCCTGGTGTACATGGATAAAAACAGTAAATCCCCATTTTAAATTTTTTTTAGGAACTTGACTTTATCACTTTAGTACCAGCTTGCTCCTTGCTTGTTCAACCAAAATAAAGCTTTCCCTATTCACTTTCATCCAGTCTGTCTTTGTCTCTCAGGGACATAGAGCAAGGGCACGTTGGTAACAAAGGTATTAACTTAGCCCTAGGAATTGAGTCAATGGTACAAATGAACAAAACAACAAAGTGATAAGTTAGCAATTTTTACTATTTCAACTCATAATATGGTTGTCTGACATGGTTACGTAGTTGACTTTCATCACGTAAACAGTAAAGTAAAGAGGATTAAAGATCAGAGTTTGAGTTCTAGAAATAGATGTTTTACATCTGTTTACACATTTGCAAAGTGAAGAGAATAATAGTGCCTCCTTTCCATGATGTGGAGATAGATTGAACGGGAAATGTGATTCAGGTGGGGAAAGTCACGAAACCTAATGTATTGATGACGGTTTGGTCAGGGACTAGAGTCACCAAGAGTGTTTACAAAATAAGGGATTCATTATAGGATTTAGAGTTTAGACAGATGTGGGGAGAGCTGAGGAAGAAGCAGTGTGGAAGGCAGCATTGGAGAAACAGTTACTAAGCAGCCCTCCTGAAACCTACAGTGAGTGGGCAAGTGGAAGCTTGCAGGGAAATATGAGAAGCCATGCCCGTCCATCCGCCAGAATGAGACGACAGATGGGGAGTTCACCAAGCAGTTTATAGAAAGGTATGCCTCGATTTAGCTACAGCCACAAAAACAAAAAACCCAAACCAGAAACAAACTCACTGCCATCGTGTTGATGCTGCCAACTCATAGCAACACCAAAGGACAGGGTAGAACAGCCGCTTTCAGTTTCAGGGACTGTAACTCTTTTTTTTTTTTTTTAATCATTTTATCAGGGGCTCTTACAACTCTTGCATCCATCACTGCACTCAGTTCTTCCTCTCCTCCTCCCCTCCCCTTTCCCCTACCCTCCTGGTATGCTACTCCGATTTCTGTTCCTAAGGGGTTTATCTGACCTGGATTCCATTTGTCATGAGCTCTTATCTGTACCTGTTTACATGCTCCTGTTTAACCTGAAGTGAAAGGCAGGACTGGGTTAATGATAGTGAGGGGTAAGGAAGCCTCAAAGAACCAGAGGGATATTGTATGTTTCATCAGTGCTATACTGCACCCTGGTTGACTCATCCCTTCCTGTGACCTTTCTGTGACGGGATGTCCTGTGTTGTCTACAGATGGGTTTGGGGTCTATGCTCTGAGCCTCCTCGTTCTCAACAATAAATTTTGGGTTTTGTTTTGTAGGGTCTTCTGGTGCCTGTTACCTGATTCTGTCGACACCTCATGATTGTGCTTCTTCCATGTGGGCTTTGTTGCTTCTCTGCTACATGGCTGCTTGTTTAACTTAAAGCCTTTAAGACCGCAGATGCTATATCTTTTGATAGCCGGGAACCATCAGCTTTCTTCACTACATTTCCTTATGCACTCATTTTGTCTTCTGCGATAGTGTCGGGAGGGTGAGGATCACAGAATGCCAGGTTGTTAGAACAAAGTGTTCTTTTTAAAAAAATCATTTTATTAGGGGTTCATAAAACTCTTATCACAATCCATACATACATCAATTGTGTAAAGCAAATTTGTACATTCATTGCCCTCATCATTCTCAAAACATTTGCTCTCCATTTAAGCACCTCACATCAGTTCCTCATTTTTCCCCTCCCTTCCCGCTCCCTGCTCCCTCATGAACCTTTGATAATTTTGACATTATTGTTTTGTCATATCTTGCACTGTCCGACATCTCCTTTCACCCACTTTTCTGTTTTCCGTCCCCCAGGAAGGAGGTTATATGTAGATCCTTATAATCGGTTCCCCCTTTCCATCCCACACTCCCTCAGACCTCCCAGTATCACCATTCTCACCACTGGTCCTGAAGGGATCATCCACCCTGGATTCCCTGTGTTTCCAGTT
>NW_022103918.1:114780-143417 GCF_000313985.2 Echinops telfairi
TACCTTAATACTAAATCTATACATATATGCACATAGATCTATTTCCATATCCTCATATGTAAATATATTTACATATGTACATGCCTTTATTTACGCCTCTCTAAATGCCCTTTACCTCCTTGCTCTTTCCTGTAATTTCTTTTACTTTCCTCTTGTTCCACTATCATGTTCAGCCTTCATTAGGGTTTCAGTAATTCCTCTCGGTAACATTACCCTTGGTCATGCCCTACCAGGCCTCCTACACCCTCCCCACTTTGGGTCACTTGTTGTTCCCTTGTCCCTGGGTTTCTTAACACCACTACCTTCTTCCCCCACCCCCCACCCCTGCCCAATGTCCCCCTGGAACTGTGGATCCAGTTGTGTTCTCCTCCAGATTGTTCATCCAGCCTATCTTATTTAGACAGATCTGCAGACATAATAACATGCACAAAAACAAGACAGAGCAAAACCAAGCAACAAAATAAAACAAAACACCAACAACAACAAGCCATTGACAAGAAAACAAACCAAAATACAGCAACACGTTGATATTCAGGGTTATTATCTCCATCTGCGGACGCTGTGATGTCATCTTATTTCTTTTTGTTGGGTGTTTTCCTACCTTCCTTTCTTATTAGTGTGTTGTCCGTGTGTGTGTGTGTGTGTGTGTGTGTGTGTGTGTGTGTGTGATTCTTGACTTCTTTCCATCCTTAAGCCAATGCTATCTTGGGGTCTGTTTTCTCTTTGTTGCCCTCTGGATGAGATTGTTCTATGTGGCAGTCTCTTATTTATGCTCGGTGAAAGTTGTTCTGCCCATACTGGGTCGGCAAGGATCTTTTGTAGGGCTGGGTTTCACCTAACGTATTCTTTTCCTTGTCTGGGAAGACTCTTACTTCTCCATCTATCTTGATCGATAATTTGGCTGGGTAGAGTGTTCTTGGGTTTGCTTTGTTTTCCTTCAATTTTGGGAATATGTTCCTCCACTCTCTCTTCTTCTTCATAGTGTCTGCTGATGGGTTTGAGCATATTCCTATTTGGGAGCCTTTATGTGTGATTGCTTGTCTTTCCCTAGCTGCTCTCATGATGTTCTCCTTTCCCTCAGAGTTGGATAGTTTAAGTATTATGTGCCTTGGTGACTTCTTCTTGGGATTCAGTCTAGCTGGTGTTCTTTCAGCCACTTGAATGGTTGCCTGGTTTTCACTCATTAAACTGGGGAAGTTTTCCTCCAAGAATTCTCTTACTATTGTTGCAGATGACTTCTTTGTTGCCTTCCTCTGGTAATCGAATAATTCTATTGTTCCTCTTCATAGCATCAGACATAGCTCTTAGGTTTTCTTAAGCTTCTCTAAGGACCTTATTAGATTTTTGTTCATGTTTGTTAAAGTCTGCTTGGCTGTCCTCCAAGTCACAGGTGTGGTTCTCTGCTTCCTTCAGTCAGTTCTCAAGGTCCATGTATCTGCTACTGGATTTTGTTATCTCCTCCCTAAGCTCTTGTATTTCCCTTTGGTGTATGGACTTTATCTCCTCTATCATTTCATCCTTTTTCTGTATTGTTACCCTCATATCCTGTATGACTCCAAACAGCATTCTGAAAATTTCTTTCTGTGGCAGCTCAATGTCTGCATCTTCTGTGCATGTCATTATGTTCAGGACATCTTCTGCCATTGCCTTCTGTTTCTTCTGTTTTTTCATTTAGGTCACTGGGGCTGATGGCTGTTTGCGTTGTGTTGTTTTAGAGGAGCGAGATGCCATTTTCCAGGAAGTTAAAGAGCACTGGCTCTCTCTGGGAGACTTGTAGGAATGCTTCTTTGAACTAGCTACAGCTAATTTCACTATGGAATTAACCTACCACTTTATCCTCCTGTGGCTTCCCTCTCAGGGAAGTGCCCCAGAAGGCTGGTGGGTTGCCTACTTTGGTGTAGAACACGGTGAATGGTAGGCAGAATTGCCTTGGTCAGGTAGATCACTGCGGAGGTTGGGCAGAGGTTCCTGCTTGGAGTGTTGGTGAGTGTTGGCCGAGCTGCCTTAGGCTGTCTGGGGCACTAAGGTAGACAGGAGGAAGTTCCCTGAGTCACGTGGGCCCACAGAGGAAAAATGGTATCTCTCCCAGCCACAGAGGCAGGAATTCCCCGGTAAGAAGTTGCATGGAGTATCCCCTGGTGGAGGTTGGCTGGGCTTTCCCCAGCCTCAGGCTTTCTGCACATGTTGGAGCTCACCTAAATGGGTGGGAGGCAGTTCTAAATGCGCTAAGATAAAGGGAGTGGTCTGGAGGTCGGCAGTGGAGTGTGAGAGAACAGGGAAGAGGCAGAGTAGAAAAAAAAAATAAAAGTAAGACGCTGAGACTGTGTGGGGATAGAGAGAAGAGAGGGAAACAAAAGTAACAATATAGCTGTGCTCCGATCCCTGCCCATGGGGCTGCAAGAATTTGATTCTTGCCCCAAGGTGGCGGCAAGCTGTGGCTGTGTTGAGATAAAGCCCTTGTGCCAACTCCAAATTGTCCCAGCTCTGGCCAAGACAGTGGCAGGGCTAAGGTCAAACCCTAGCCGGCCTCCACTGCGGTAAGCCAAAAGCCCCCAGCCCCTCAGAACCGTATGGATCTGAGCCTACTTATCTTTATGATGCTCCTCCTGCAATCCAGCAGTGTTGAATTTCCCTTTTAGTAACTCTCCTGGGCTGATTTCTGCAGGGTCCCTCTGGTATGTGTTACTCAGTCGCCATCTTACCAGAAGTCTCATTCGAATAGTAACTCTTGTACATATTTCATAGGCATTTCTGTGGAGTATATATTGAGGGCAGGTTGACTCTCTCAGGTCAGAAGACAATATCTCGCCCAGGTGTGCATTCACACAAGTGTCCTCTCAGGGCACCGCCAGAACAAAGTGTTCTTGCTTTGAGGGAGGACTTGAGCAGAGACCCAAAGTCCGTCTACTTCCTTAATGTATTGCCATATAAATATATGAACCTAGGCCAATACCTCTGTCTTCATTAATTAATATAGTTACATAAGTGCACACCTACGTTTATACCTCTATCCATAGCTTGGCTTCCTAGATTGTTCTTCTGTTTCCTTTTACCTTCCTCCTGCCCCACCATCATGCTCTCCCTTCTTCTGCCTCTTAGTAATTCCTCTCAGCTAGATTTCTATTGCTCCAACACCACTGGGATCTCAACGTCCTCCTCTTTTGGGGGCTCTTCAGGAACTGTTACTCTTCATCAGAGTAGAAAGTCCATCTTTCTTCTTTGTGACTGGTGGTTTTTAATTGCTGACCTTAGGTTAGCAGCCCAATGCATAACAACTATACTACTAGGCCTTCTTAGCTACAGCCACAGTGCTCCTTAAAAGCAAGGATCGAGTCATCTCACATATTTCAGAAGAAATCAATCTCTTGAAAAAGGATATCATGCTTTGGAAAGTAGAGGATCCGTGAAAAAGAAAACCCTCAATGCCATGCAAAAATAGGTTCAAACATAACAATTGTGTGGATGGTTTAGGACCTGGCAAAGTTTCACTCTTTTGTATATAGAGTTACCATGAGTCAGAGAAAACTCAACAGCACCTAACAGCAATAACTGTGTGATTGTCTGCCGAGAAGCTGACTTCTGTTGGTCAGTCAGTGGGGCTAGTATTCAGAAAGAAAAGCTGAGTGTGGAACAAACAGGAATGGACATGATGGAAGTGGCCATGCAACTTTAACACATGGGATAATGAAGACCTACAGTGAGTCTTGACTTCTGTTTCACTCTTTTTAAAATCTTAAGCAAGTTGAAGAGCTGGAGGAAATCATGCTAAGTGAAGTAAGTCAGGCACAAAAGGACAAGTACAACATGAGTCCGCTGAGGTAAGCGATTAAAAAAAATGCAAAGGGGGCATAGGGAAAAAGCTAATATATACAAACATTCTTGGGGTGAGGACCAGGTAGTATGGAAGGGACCAGATCAAAAGCAGGGATGCACATGGTACACAACTGGGGAGGAGGTGGGGAAAGGGAACAAAAAAATGATGAAAATAAGGAAGAAATGGGTAGCGGGGGTACGGGGAGCTAACCCACCCAAGGGGAAGGTATTGTTTATATCTCCACAGGAAAAGAGGGACCAAACTTCAACCCAGAGCTCCAAGGTGTGAAGACAACATACCGGTGCGGAGTAGGGAATCAGTGGAGAGGTCTAGGGGGCTGGTCCCAGCCCCAAATACTAAGTGGATGCCTGCCCCTCCCCCAAGAAAAATTTATTTCAAAGGATGGCACTGAATCTGCAGCTTTGGGAGAAGGATATATCTGACCAGAGCACACAGGAGCAGATGACGGGGGAGGAGGAGAGACTGGAGTACATCCTGGCCCACCAGGCCTTGAGGACGATGACCCCAAATAGAGCAGCCAGTCCACAGAGAGGACCACATGGCTAGCCCCACTATGAGACATGATGCCCCTCACTGACCCATGGCCCTGTGGGGGACAACACCAGTGACACAGTGTGGGAATTGCACCTGATCTGACCCCGCCACACTGAGGCAAAGCACTGGGGGAGTGCAGCAGAACAGCAGGAGAGGGGAGCAGCAAGATCCCCAAGGAATGATGAGGTTGGACATTGGGGACAGGGCATGGTGCCCCAACAGGCTAGACTGGAAAACACAAGCTTTTCTTTCTCGGTATAAAAAAAAAAATCTTAAGCAAGTTCCTTCTGAGGCCAACTCTGTACTGGAACCACACAGAAAAGGGCATTCTGTGAATCTCTTCTCTGGTTAACTAACTTGACAATAGAATAACCCAGCTCACCTCAAATATTATTGACATTAAAAGTATATATATTTTTAATCTTACATTAAAAACAAACAAACAAACAAAACCCCTTCATGCCACAGGGCCAGGAACATGCTTTTTGGATAATTGTGCACTGCCATTCATAGCTGAGAAGAGGCCTGGTAGTGCAATAGCCAGGCACTTGGCTACTGTCTGAAAAGTCAACTATATGAACCCACTAGTCACTGCAAAAGAGAAAGACATGGCAGTCTGCTTCCACAAAGTCTACAGCTTTAAGAGCTTATGGAGCAGCTAACTTTACTCTGTCTTTTATGGACGCCATCATGATAAATGGAAAAAAGATTGAGGTTGTCAAAGATTTCATCTTCCTAGGATACACAATCAATACTCATGCAAACAGCCATCAATAGATCAAAAGACAAGTTGCATTGGATAAATCTATTGCGCAAGACTTCTTAAGAATGTTGAAAATCAGGGTGGTTACTCTGAGGACGACATGGTATTTTCAATTGGCTCATATGCGTGTGAAAGTCCTCCTAAATAAGGAAGACTGAAGAATTGACACATTTGATTTGTGCAGGCAAAGAATATTGCATGTACCATCAGCTGCCAAAAGGGGAAATAACTCAGCCTTGGAAGAAATTCTTCCTCAGCAGCAAGAATGGCAAGGCTATGTGTTGGAATCAGCTGAATTGCTGGGAGTGTCTTTTATAAGCCACACAATATAAAATGTTTTGTGATGGCAGCCCTAGGAAATCAATATAGCAAGTTACGACTTGCTTGAGAGATACACCGTTTTACCCAGCTTATTTATTTGTGCAGGTTAGGGAATTGCTTTCGAAGTTGGATAGGCAATATAATTCTTTAGAATAGGAATTTTGGGGGATGGGGGTTTGCTTTTTTTTTCTTCTCTCTTTTTTTTTGTTCTTTTACTCCTAGTCATAGATTGAGGAATGTCCCTGCTGATGTCAGATGGATCTTGGCCAAATGCAGAGAATACTTTATTGACTTTGAAGGCATTTGACTGTGTGGATTATAACAGTTTATGGTTAGTATAGTTCCATATGTTATGGAAATTCCAGATCATTTAATTTTGTTCCTGTGGACTGTGTCCTTCTCTGATCAAGCAGAGAAAAGGAATACTGCATTGGCTTAAAACTGGAAAATATGTGCGGCAGGACCGTATCCTTTTACTTGTCAAAGAGAAACAATAATAGCAGACATTTTACTTCCATTTTGATGTTTTCTTACCCACAAAATCATATATTCACTATAATTTTGGCATACATGCCAAAATTCTTAAAGCAGATTTTGTTTTACTCAGAGTTGCTGATCTTTTCTTTCAGGGTCAAAGCCAGGGTTGCAGACTTTGAATTTCAAAAGATATGGCTGAATGACGAGGCAGAGACCACCCATGACCTGATCACTTGGTCAGTAAAACTGGTAAGCCAGATCATGTTAAGATTAGCCAGTGGTTGATCTACTATATTTCTCCCTCCTCTTTTCTTTAGAAGCCTTATTGACCTAGCTTCTTCAAGATATTTGATTTTTCTGGATTAAGAATGGTCTCTGTATATGTATGTAGTATAACTGCTTAGAACAAAGCTTATGTTGCAAATTTGATTATTTGGACACATCTTACTTATTCAGTGTGTACACTCAACAAATAACCCAAAAAGATTGACTACACAAAGATCAATGCTACATCAGGACTTGAGTAAGGATCATTAATGACCTGTGATATATAGATGACAACTTTTGCTGGGCAATGAATTACTTAATGTGATCATTAAAGTTGTGTTTCAACTTGACTGGGCAATGCTCCTTAGTGGTTTGGTAGTTATGATATAGTCATTTCTCGGGATGAGATCTGATCTAATACAATCACTTCCATGCTGAGATACGCTATACGCAGCCAAACAAGTTAAAAAAGAGTTTCATCAGGCTGTTGGCCTGCATTCAATACATTTGGCTGGCTGGTAAATATACCAGGGTTTTGATTTTATCATCAGTTGACTGCTGGTTCTTTGAACTCTATACAGTGACCTGATGTACAGGTTGCCAATTTATATTCTTCAGCCTCTGCAGTTACATGATTCAAGAGAAGCTTCTAGTTTGATATCTAATCCAAAACTTGGGACTTGCGAGCCTTTATAACTGAGTGAGCCATTTCCTTGAGATAAATCTCTCTCCCTCCCTCCCTTGTTGTCTCATAGTCTCATCAGTACAGCTTCTCTGATCTGTTTCAGCCTAGTTCCTTTTCTTTGTCTCATGGTCTTGTGCCATGGCCTCTGTTGCCTCTGTCCATTCATACAGGGATCTCACATGCTATCCTCTGGTGGCTGTTCTATCTTCATGGTCCTGGGATTTTCTCTATTTCTTCTGAGATGGCTGTTTTATACTCAGAGGAATGGAAAAAGTAGCCAATACCCAAGTTTGAGTTCTCTACACCTTATTATATGGTCCCAGTCCATTATTTGGTGTGAATTGCAGAGAAATGGCTAGAAGGACTATAAGTAAGTAATTTCACTTCACCATAAGTGTCCGGGGGAAACAATTTTTACCACAGCAGTGAGTAGCTAGTTTGTGAAGGAATCCACAGCATTCTTGAAGACTAATTTGATTGATATCTTAAGAAAGTCATATTTGACAGTGAGATGTGCCCTGATTGAATTAAGACACCTAACTACAATAGGGTGCTTTGGACTCATGTGGTGGTAAGGGTCAAGTGGCAGCACATATCAACAACAAAAAAGGTGAGAATGGTTACCACAGTGAACAACAGAGTTATAGAAATAATCAGAATAATGTGACTCATATGGAATTATGGTATTGGCTACTTAGGCATGTTATCCTTTGGAATACTATAAATGGGAAAGCTACTCTATTGTGGTAGGTTCACCAGAGAAGCAAAAACGATGCTTAAATATAGAATGAAAGAAATTTATATGAAAGAAACAGCTCACTAAGTTGCAAGAACAAATTAATCCAGTCCAGTTCAAATCCCTAAGCCAGATGTTAAGATGAAGGCTTTTCCTAACTCATGAAAGTGCTGGGCCTGATGATGCAGGAATCAGGAAGGTGAAGCACAAAGACAAAACCTGGTGGATGAGAGACAGATGAATCCAAGGTCAGCCAGTCAGATTGCTCCAGGGATAGGAGGTAATATGGTAGGCCTGTGGCCGAAGTCCAAAGAACTTTGGTTGGTGAGTCAGATGTAGGATCCAGACCAGCAGGAAGTGAAGAAGCACTCTATAGTGTTCACTTACTTATGAAATTGACCAAAGCCTCCAGGGAAATGTCATTAGGGCTTTAACCTGAATAAGGAGTTGCATTCTATCCTGCTTAACTGTTCACAGAGGATCCCGTCGTGGTGTTGATTACATTGTATTAGATCCTATTATGGGGTGAACTCAACGGCCAAACTACTGAAAATCCCTACCAAGCCAAGTTGACCCCAACCCTAACTATAATAGTCTACTCGTTGTCAGCTTTGCATCTGTACATATCTCCTTAAATCATATATAATCTTCCAAAAAAAGACAACAATAAAGTCATATTTGTGCCCAACATGATACAATTACCATGCATACAACCACAAATGCAATATTTTATAAGTGAACAAAACAAAAATATTTGATGCATAGATTCAAAGAAAAAAATACTCATACCTATTACAGTCCTCATTTAAGCAACTGAACACAAGGCCATAGCTGGTATTTAGAACTACTTTCTTCCACCAACCATTCTGTATTCTCTTTGCTTTTAGGGAATGCATCAGCTATTCATGGTTCTTTGCCTGGAGAGGTTCCACAAACATTCATTCCTGAAGGATCTGGGCCATTAGTAGCCATGTATGATTACTGAAGTTTATTATTGTTTTTGAAGTTTATTATTTACTTTAATCATTGGGTATCACAGTACTAAGAGACAACCTAAGGAATTTTCTGGATTCCAGACGTAAGTATTCTTCTTCACCTCCATTATGTAATACAAATCCAATATCCCCTTGGTAATCAGGAGTAATCAGAGAAATCAATACAGTAATTCCCATCTTTGTTTGATGGTCTAGAGGTATGAGGAGTCCAAAATAGCCAGTTGGTATTCCTAACTTCCAGTTTAATGGAATCCATGCGGTGTTTCCAGGTCCAGTTTTCTTCCCTTTGTAACTAAGACCTTCTGGCCATGGAGAGCTTTGGGTCATAGGAACAGGAGTCAAAAAAGATGCCAGTGAATCACTAGGAGTAATAGTGACTGGTGCCACTCCTTGTGAATCCTAGCTGCCAAGCTAACAGCTCCATATATTGGACACTAGCTTCGAGGATGTATAGCCTCCCAGAGAACACTGCTTCAACCCTGAAGGTACTGCCACATATCTGACACTCTTTTGGTGTCTTTAGTAGGCCATTCAATCATTCTGTCAAGGAAGAAGCTTCAGGATAATGGAGGATATGGTAAGACCAGTGGATTGCATGAGCACAGGCCCATTGCTAAACTTCATTTGCTGAGAAATGTGGTCCTTAATCCAAGGTGATGATGTGATAGCGCTGTTGGATGTGCTGTTGGATTCGGCATTCTGTAAGCCCACAAATAGTAGTTTGGGGAGAAGTATTGTATGCAGGGAAAGTAAATCTGTATCCAGATTAAGTGTCTATTCCAGTAAGAACAAAACACTGTCTTCTCCATGATGGAAGTGGTCCTATGTAATAAACCTGTCACTAGATTATTGGTTAATTCCTGGGGAATGGCTCCATATCTTGTTCTCATTTTTGTTTTCTACAGCTGGCAAATTGGACATTGAGTAGAGACTGTAGCCAAGTTGGCCTTGGTGACTTGAAATTTATGTTGCTGGGCCCATGAGTAGCATTCATCCTTGCCATCATAGAAACTTTGCTCATGAGCCTATTGGGGAATGACAAAGTGACTGGAGAAAGAAGATGTCTGATTTCCACAAAACATGATCCTTTATCCACTTGATTGTTAAAATCCTCTTCTGCAGAGATAATCCTTTGGTGAGCATTTACATGAGAAACAAACATCTTCACTTTTTTGCCCCATTAAGGGAGGTCTATCCACACACATCCTTATCACCAATTTCCAATTATGCACCTTCCAAGTCCTTGACCATCCACCTAAGCCATTGACCACAGCCTGTGAAGCAATCCCAGGTCTAGCCATTTCTACCTTCCAATCAAAATGAATAACCAGGTGTATCACTCCAAGTTCTGTCCATTTGGAGGATTTCTCTTCCCCACTCTCCTTCAGGAAGGTTCCAGAAAGTGCCGCTGCTGCACGCTTTTGAGTGGTTCCTCATATGGAGCATAACCTTCTGTAAACCGAGCACAAGTTTTCTCTTCCTCGGGCAACTGATCATAAGGAACAACTCATGAAGCCATAGGTGCAGACTGGAGAGAGATGATACTACAAAAGGTTTGGAGGCCACAGGCATTTGGGCCACTTCTTCAAGCAGCTTTCTTTTCCCTTCAGGTTTTGCTCAATCCCAGTCTCATACATATTGCTCTCATTTAAGGAGGGAGTTTTGCTGTGCATGTCCAATTTATGATTCTGTGTCAGACAGCACCCAATTCATAATGGCCAGTTCCGACTGCAAGATGACTTGGTGGCCCATGGTGAAGCATTCAGTTGCTAATAACACCCAATAACAGGTCAAAAATTGGTTTTCAAAAGTGAGGTAGTTGCCTGCAGAGAATACCAGAGCTTTGCTCCAAAATCCCAAGAGTCTGTACTGTGACTTACTAACAGGGGCCAGCCAAGGACTCCAAGCTGCATCTGCCACAGATAATTCAAGAACCATTGGATCAGCTGGATGGCAGGGTCCAAATGATAGAGTGGCTTGTAGAGCTGTATGAATCCTTTAGCGAGTCTTCTCTTTTTCGGACGCCACTTATATATATCAGCTGTTACTCACTTGATAAATAGCTAGAGTACCATACCCAAATGAGGGAATTATTGCACCCAAAATATAGTCCACCAAGCCTCTTTCTTTTTTCAGTTCTAGACTAGATGTAATAACTACCCTTCACTTTAGCAATAATTTGTCCACATACCTCACACCACTGGACTCCTGAAACTTTCTCAAACTTCCTAATTCTGAGACCCTTTAATACAGTTCCTCATGTTGTGGTGACCCCCAACCATAAAATTATTTTCGTTGCTACTTCATCACTGTAATTTTGCTACTGTTATGAATTGTAATGTAAATATCTGATATGCAGGATGTATTTTCATTGTTATAAATTGAACATAATTAAATCATAGTGATTCATCACAAAAACAATATGTAATTATATATTGTGAAATATTTATTTCTAATGACAAATAAATGAAATTTTGTCTTGAAGCATGGTGTAGCATTGGTAACAATTTTCACACCAGGTACTCATATGTGGGTGTATCTGCATGTGGGCATACCTGCCGGGAGATGGATAGAGGAGTGGTGTCTCAGTTCCTAAGACCATCGGAAATATGTGTTTTCCAATGGTCTTGGGTAACCCCTGTGAAAGGGTTGTTTGACCCCCCCCAAAGGGGTCTTGACCCACAGGTTGAGAACTGCTGGTATAAGGTGTCTGAATTTTGGTCAAATTAATTCTTCACCATCTACCACATAGATGTTGTACCAAATAAGTTTAGTAGTATTGATATTTCTTCCTTAATAGGTCCAATCAGCATATTTTCATTAATGTAATAAACCAGTCTTATATTTTGAGAAAGGGAAAGATGATAATTCTATAGACTAAATAATGTTTTAGAGTTGGGGAGTTCATATAACCTTGAGGGAGAACAGTGTATGTCTATTGCTGCCTATGCCAACTGACAGCAAACTGCTTCTGGTGGTTCTTTGAAAACAAAATTGAGAAAAAGACAATGGCTAGATCAATAGTTGCATACCAACAGGTGTCAGAATTATGAATTTGATTAAGCAATGAAATCACAACTGCAAAAGTGGCTGCAATTGGAGTCACCACTGACATTCTCCAATATCCATCTTTGTTGTTGTTTTGTTTTTTGTTTTACACAGGCCAGTAGGTGAATAAAATAGCAATGTGATGGGAATCACCACCTTTGGATCCACCACGTCCTTTCATTTCTTGACTCCATTCTGGAATTCAGTGTTGGTTTTGGTTTACTATTTTCCTAAGTAGAAGCTGTTCTAATGGCTCCATTTGACTTTTCCTACAATTCCACATGTCAGGGATACAATATGAGAGTTCTGCTTAGTATGGCCATCCCAATTATATATTCTGGAACTGGGGACAATACTGTTTTATGTTATGTTATGTCCTCTAGAGTTAGCTCTGACTCAGAGACCTTATATACAACACATTGAAACACTGCCACGTCCTGCACCATCTTCACAATTATTCTTATTTTTGAGCTATTGTTGCAGCCATTGTGCCAATACATCTTGTTCAAAGATCTTCCTCATTTTTGCTGCCCTGTTACTGTCCTTTTGAGAAATAGTTTTGCACTTGTTACAGGGCCTTAGTAAAGGGAACAGCTAACCATCAGTTACCATGCAGCCTGAGCTGGCCATTATGAACTGGGTGTTGTTTGACCCATGGAATCATGACGTTGGACAGGCACAGCAACACTTACTCATTAAAGGAAAGCAGTATGTCTGAGATGGGGCTTGAGGAGAACTTGGAGGGACATGGGAGCTGCATGAAGAAGTGGCCCAAATGCCAATGGCCTCCACTCCTTTTGCAATATCACTCCTCTCCCTGTCTGCTGATAGCCCAGAAGAAGATTGTTCAGCCTTAATTCCAAGGCCCCTCTGGTTAAACTCGAACTTCTACTTTTCAGTTAAGAACACTTATAGGTAGATCTTTTCAAGATCAGTATTCTTTAGTTTTATGTATGTGTGTAAAAATCAATTATTTTAAAGTATTTTAAATTTCCTTATAATCCTGCTTCCTTTGAGGAGCCACGCTCCGACTCATGTTCTTTAGATAAACCCAAACTAAAACCACTGACCTCAAATCGACATAGACCTTTTTCTAAATAACACACATGGTGGGCTTTTTCTGTACTTTCCAAGAGAAGGTAATTAATTTATTTGCAAGGACATTAGTCTTTATTAGTCATGAAAGATTGTTCTGCGCAGACAAGAAAAAGTGTTAAGTGTTGTCAAAGGTATAGGTTTTCATTTTGAGCTAGGGAGGCCTGATAGTGCAGTGAGTTAGGTGTTACACTGTTAACCACAAGTGTAGTGATTCAAACCCATCATTGCACTGTGGGAGAAAGATGAGGCTATCTGTTCCCATAAAGATTCAGTCTCAGAAAGCTAATATGTTCTCTAGGATCCCAATGAATTGAAACTGACTTCAAGGCAGTGGGTTTTGGTTTCACAAAAAAATACCCAATGTGGGCCCAGAGTTTATCTTCAGACTTCATTTACATCTAAACATGGAGTAAGAAGGTAGGCCAGGAATAAAACTTCACTCTCTTCAGCACCAGAGCAATAAAAACAATTTTTTGTAAAAAATTCTAAAATTGTTTTCTACTTGTCATTTAATATATATTTTTTTAGAATGAGGATTTTTATATTGCTATTTGTTTGTTTGTTTTTAACAGTTTTATTGCCACTTAATCCACATGTCACATAATTCAATAATTCAGTCATATCTAGAAGAGTTGTACAATCATTACCACAATCGATTTTAGAACATTTTCTTTCTGCTCCTCCCCAGCCATGGTTAAATCGCTTTTTAAATGAGTTGTGTAATCAAAATCAGTTCTAGTGTTCCCTCCCCCTGCCACATATATTGTTATCTCCCCCACCCCCTCACCCTCCCTATCTCCCACCCCCACTACCTCCACTGTAAACCTTTGCATAACTTGTTAGCTGTATGCATCTACTCCTTCTGTGCTTCACAAACTGGAAAAAAAAAATCAAAACAGAAACAATAAAAAAGCAAAATAAAGTGGTAAGTAAAAAATAATAATATGGAGATAAAAATACAAATAATGAGTAAGAAAGAAAATATCACCATGAATATTTAAAGGCCAGGGGAGGGAGAAAAAAAAAGGCCAGGGAAAAAACTTTTGTCATGGAGCAAGCAAGAAATAACCTGAACAATTTCAGGTTGGGTCAAAAGGGAGGTCAACTGACCAAGAATCCAGCTCGATCCAGTATAATCACGATTATAATTATCTCTAACCTATAGTAAAGCTAATCCAGACCCTTGCTTGTGGTTAGAGGGGATCTGCCAGAGGTTTAATCCAACAAGGTTCTCTGCTGGTGTGTTTTGGCCTCCCACTGCCCTCTATAGCCTTCTACAAATTGGGTGTTCCCAATTTAGGTTCTGATCCTTTCCTTTTGTCCTTTTTGAGTATTTAATAGTTTGAAAACTCTTCTTATTGTTAGGCGCTATCAAGTTGGTTCCAACCCACAAAGACCCTGTGCACAATAGAATAAAACCCTGCCCAGTCCTGCCCCATCTTAAAACCCTGCCCAATCCTGCCCCATCTTAAAACCCTGCCCAATCCTGCACCATCTTAAAACCCTGCCCAGTCCTTCCCCATCTTAAAACCCTGCCCAGTCCTGCCCCATCTTAAAATCCTGCCCAGTCCTGCCCCATCGTAAAACCCTGCCCAGTCCTGCCCCATCTTCACGATTGTTTCTGAGTCCATTGTTGAGCCACTGCATCAAACCATCTTGTGGACAGCTTTTCTCTTTTCTGTGGCCCATCTGCTTTCCAAGCATGATGTCCTTCTCCAAGGACTGCCTCTCTTGACAACATGTCCAAAGTACATAGTATGAAGTTTAGCCATTCTTCCTTCTTTTTCTTCTTCTGTTCTTCCTTCAAAGGAGAATTCTGGCTGCCCCTCTTCCAATACAGATTTTTTTTTCCCCTGGCAGTTCATGGTACTTTCAATATTTTCTTCCAGCACCATAATTCAAATGCATTGATTCTTCTTCAGTCTTCTTTATTCAATGTCCAACTTTCACACACATATGAAGCATTTGAAATACTGTGGCTTGGGTCAGGTGTACCTTGGTGCTGAAAGTAACTGCCCTGATTTTCAACATTCTAAAGAAATCTGGTGCAGCAGATTCAACCAATGCAGTGATTTGAAAACTTTTTTCTGTTATTTTTTTTAATGCTAATTTATTTTGTGGTGGTAATTGAAGACAAAAATATCTCTGTGGGTTTATCTTTAGGGCCTGAAAGAAAAATAAGAGATGGGGACAGTTTCAAACTTTCATGAAAGAGAACCATTAGAACCATTGGGAGTCCTGTATATAGTGGCAGCAATTGAAGATGAGGTAGAAGACTTTAGCAAGGTAGAAAGGGCACAGTCCTAAGGCCCCATATGGGTTCTCAACACCAAACTGAAACCAAGCTCACTGATACTGAGTAGTTTCTGGCTCATAAGGACCTTATATGACAGAGTAGAACTGTTCTATAGGATTTCTGTGGTTGTAAATCTTAACTGAAGCAGACTGCCACAGTGTCCTCCTGTGATGGACCATTTTGGTTCGCAAGCCAATATTAACTCACTGTGGTACCAGGCTTCTTGATTCTCATCTCATTAGCATACAATCCTGACTCTTATTATCTATGGTCATTTGTCAGAGTAAACCAGCCTTTGACAACCACTGGGTCCGAAGGTGCAATTGTACAGTTATATAAAGATCATAGTAAAGTCATAGAAGATAGGAGAGAAAGTAAAATAAAGGGGTCAGACACATTTCATGGTAGCATGTTCATTTCCGGGACAGCCATGATCTCAGCAGCCAGATCCACACAGAGAGAGAAGTAGAGAGAGTATATTTCCAATACAGCATATATACACTTTCGGGGACATTCAAGCCCCCTGATTACATCATAACAGGAAGGGGTTGTACAGTTTGCATACATCAATCAGAGGGGGACAAGCTAGGGGTGTACGTGCAGTTGGAAGGGGCGGCACTTAAGGTACACATGTGACAAGATGGATGGACCCTAGATTCAAGATGGCAGCTTAACCTTGGCCCTCCTTAAGTTGGCTTGACCTTATCTCTAGACTCTCCTTCGGGGAGAAAACCCACTATCCTTATCAGAAGGAAGTGGGTGCTACTTAGGGCGGGACAGACCACAGAGTCTGATTGCTCTAGATAACTGAATGCCCTCAGGGAGATAACCTCTAAGCAGCTGACACTGACCTCCAAATGTACAGTCATTTACCATGTGTTGCATGCATCTTCTTAGGTTTGGCATATATGTGGGGGAGACAACGAGGGGGAAAACTCTTTTGCATCCCACAGTCATTAGCCTTACATTTATCTCCCAGAGCACGACTACATTATCTCCAAACTGTTAGAGATAGAGGATCTGTGATCTGGAGCAACTAATCTCTGTGGAGGACATGCTTTTCCCTATACCAACCTCCAGCTACCAGCAAACACTCCCCCTCTTTTCTCAAGACCTCATTATTAGCTGTATTTAGGTGGGTGCTTAGCAACCTCCACTGTCAGGTCTCTTATTCTTTCATGTTAACTTTCCTGGGGGTGGAGGAGAGAAAAGGGATGGGAAAGAGAAAAAAACAATATATCCACCCAATTTCACTACAATTCTATACACGTACATTGCCATTTTTCATGCAACTTTCGTGTATGTATATATGAAAAGTTCTAGAAAATGGAATCCATATTATAAGAATACAACATGTAATGATTAAAGTATAAACCAAATTCATGCCATTTATTTGATGCTGACTCATAGCAACACTATAGGACAGAGTAGAACTAACCCTGTGAGTTTCTGAGACTATATCTACTTATAGGAGTAGAAAGCCTTGTATTTCTCCCATGGAGTGGCTGGTGATTTTGAGCTGCTGACCTTGTGGTTAGCAGCCCAATGTGCAGCCACTAGACCACCAGGGCTCCTATGTTTGGTTGTAAAAAAAAAATTTTTTTACCTTTTTATTTGAATTTGGGTGAAAGTTTTCAGAGTAAATTGGTTACTATTCAATAATCTGTTACATTGTTTGCAATTCCCACAATGTGTTAGGACTCTTCCTCTTTTCTCTCTATAATTACTAATTCCAATTGTCCTTTCCTATTTTTCCCTGCCTTTTGAACTTTATAAAATTCGTGTCTCTATGGGGTTTTCAAGATATAGGACTGTCTATTGTTCAGCTAAAAATTGAGACATGACTTAAGTTTGGTTCTAGGTTTGACGGCAATTTAAGGACCATAATCTTAGGGAAGTTGGTCATATGCTTTATAGCAATTTTCAAATGTTCCTGAAATATGATAATAGCAAAAAACACTAAAGTTATTAGCACTTCTTCAATCAATCATAAAAATCTTAATTTTATGACAATTTCTGACAAGAAGTGTGTTTGTTTATATCTTTTCTCTTGGTTGTTGCTTGGTCACTGTTATCTTAAACTTTCAAACAGGATCATAAATTTCTTTTTCTATTTTCTAACCTCAAGAAATCAATTAGCAAATATTTCCCTAACCCCACTTCTTAAAACATAATTTGCAAAAGTAAGCTAGACATAAGGCAAAATTATACTCAAGAGACTTAAAATCAGAATAGAGAGATTGGATTCTATTAACCTTTGGTCGTTTAAAGTTGCCTGAGTCTTTATAACCATTTGAACAGATAGTAATTCTCTTCTGTTTTTTTTTGTACATATGTAGATATTTTACAAATAGAATTACTTTCTCACACAGAGATATGATGCATATTCTTATCAGACAAAGATCACTTGTTTGCTGTTGGTCAGTGCTATCAAGTCAGTTCTGACTCATAGAGACCTTATGTATAACAGAAAGAAATACTGCAGGATCCTGCAACCTCCAAACAGTTATTGCTATGTTCATTTGCAATAGCTATTGTATCAATCTATCTGTGAATGGTCTTTCTCTTTTTTGATTGACCCTCTATCAAGCATGAAATCCTTCTCCAGGAATTGATTCCTCTGGATGATAGGCCCCAAGTACATTAAAAAGTCTTTCTATCCTTGATTCTGAAAAGTATGATGAATGTGCTTCTTCCTCGACAGATGAGCCCCTCGGGTTGAAAGGCATTCAAGATATGACTAAGAGATGCCTTCTCAAAGTAGAGTGGACCATAATGATAAATGCTGGAGTAAAGCCTTTGGGACCTTCAGTTGCTGATAGTGCACAAGTCAAAATGATTAGAAACAGTTTCAATTGTCTACCAATAATTGGAACTTGGAATTATGAAGTATAAATCTAGGAAAACTGAAAGTCATTCAAAAATGAAATGAAATGCATAAAGATCAATTTCCTAGGCATTGGTGAGCTGAAATGGATTGGTATTGGCCATTTTGAATGAGAATATCACATGGTTTACTGTGTCAGGAATGACAGATTCAAGTGGAATGGGGCAATTCATAGTCAAAAATGATATTTCAATATCTATCTTGAAGTGCAATGCTGCCTGTGATAGGACATTATCTATCTGCCTACAAAGAAATTCAGATAATGCAACTATTATCCAAACTTATGCATCTATCACTAAAGCTAGTGATGAAGAAATTGAAGAATTTTACCAATGTCTTCTGTCTGATTCATCAAACAAACCTTCAAGATTCATTAATAATTACTATCAATTGGAATGTAAAAGTTGGAAACAAAGAGCAAGCAACATAATTGAAAAGTATGGACTTGGTGATAGAAACTGAACTAAAGATCACATGATACGATTTTGCAAGACCAACAACTGGTTCATAGCAAATATCTCTTTTCATAAAAACTATACATGTGTACTATACACTTGTATATACATGTGACCATACGCCTGTACTTCCCTAGATGGAATACACTAAAATCAAATTGACTACATCTGTCGGAAGAGAAGATAAAGAAGCTCAATATTCGCGGCTAAAACTAGTTCAGGGGCTAACTGTGGAACAGACCATTACCTGTTTATATCTAGGTTCAGGTAGAGGCTGAAAAAAATTAAAACAACTCCACAAGAGCCAAAGTATGACCTTTTAGTCCAGGGCTGTCAAACTGGCATCCCCTGAGGTAATTTTTTGTGGCCCCGATGCTCTGAAATAAAATGAAGATAGAAAAAATTGTTATGAAGAAAATAGCACTTAGGGGAGATCAAGGCAATACGGTGCACACAATTCCCTCGTTAACCTTTTAACTACTGAAGATGAGTGTACACGTGGCCCAGTGCCTTTCCTAGGGGCCGGTGGATGGGTCTAAACACGCTGAATCAGTTCCGGTGATGTTTGGAAGCGATATGTCTGCCACTCTCAGTGTCACATAATGGAACCAGATCCCAATAGCAAAAAGGTTAAAAAGAGCACTCTGGGTTGGGCTGTTATGAATCATACCTAGCAGCAGCGCTACTTAACATTTTTAGAGGGAAGTGATTACGATTGTGCATCACGTTTTTTCAGCTGTCCAACATTTTGTGTTTTTTATTAGTTACTTTGTTATATTTTCCGGTCACAACATAAGAGGTAAGTGAAAACCAGTAGGAGGAAAGCACTGGCAAGTTTTGGGTTAAAAAGAATAATTTTAGTTTTATAAATACATTAAATAAAATAAATGTTTAAATAAAAATAATTATATAGTGTTTTAATTATTCTATCCGTATTCCTGAATCCTCACTTTAAAATATAAATTTAACCAAATTTGTAAATGTGATGTGGCCTGCATTAATCTTTCCTGTTGCACCAAATGGCCTGCGTTTTAACTGAGTTTGACACCCTGTTTTAGTCTATCCCCCCTGAATTTTAAGAACATCTGGAGAACGGATTTGCTGCATTGGCCACTAATGACAGAAGACCTGATGAACTGTGGGAGGACATCAAGAGCATCATACATGAAGAAAGCTAAAGGTCATTAAAAAGACAGGAACGAATGAAAAGATCAAAGTGGATGCCAGAATAGATTCTGAAACTTGCTCTTAATTATAGAGTAGCTCAGGCTAAAAGAACTGAATAGAAAATTTCAAAAGGCAGCTAAAGAAGACAGATTCAAATACTATAATGAAATGTGCAAATACCTAGAGCTAGAAAACCAAAAAGGAAGAACACACGCAGTACATCTTAAAACTGAAAGAACTCAAGAAAAAAATTCAAGCCTCAATATTGAAAGACTCGATGGGCAAAATTTTGAGCAATGTAGGATACATCAAAAGAAGATGGAAACAATCCACAGTGACTTGGTGACTCCAAAAAAGAACTAGTCAATATTTGGCCAGTTCAAGAGGTAGCCTATGATTAAGAAGAATGGCACTGAAGGAAGAAATTCAACCTGCACTGAAAACAGCCAAAAATAAACTCCAGGAATGGAAGGATGCTGATAAAATGTTTCAACAACCCGATGAAGCTCTGGAAGCACACATTCACCTATACCAAGAAATTTGAAAGACAGTTACTTGGCCTACTGACTGGAAGAGATCCATACTAAAGTAAGGTAACCCAACAGAATGCTCACATTATACATAGAGCCAAATAGAGCATTATTATCACATGCAAGTAAAATTTTGCTTAAGATCATCCAACTGGTTGTAGCAGTACATTGCCAGGGAGTTACCAGAGGTTCAGGCTAGATTCAGAAGAGCCTATGGAACAAGGAATATTATTGCTGATGTAAGATGGATTTTGGCTGAAAGAAGAGAATAGTAGAAAGATGTTTACTTGCGTTTTATTGACTATGTCAGGCACTTGACTGTGGGGACCGTAACAAACTGTGGGTAGTCTTGAGAAGAATGGGAATTCCAGAACACTACATTGTGCTCAGACGGGACCTGTACATGGATCAAGAGGCAGCTGTGTGAATAGAACAAGCGACTACTGCATGCTTTAAAAATCAAGAAAGGTGTGTATCAGGGGTGTAGCCGCTCATCATACTTATTCAATCTCTATGCTGAGCAAAAAATCAGAGAAGCTGGGTTATAAGAATGTGGCATCATGAATGGAGGAAGTTTTATTTAACGTCCTTTGATATGCAGAGGACGCAACCTTGCTTGCTGAAGGTGAGGAGGACTTGAAGCACTTGCTTATGAAGATTTAGGATTGCAACTTAATTCAGTATGGATTACAACTCAATGACCAGGAAACCAAAATTCTTACAATATGAAACTTTATGATTAAGAGAGAAAAGGTTGAAGTGGTGAAGGATTTCATCTTGCTTGTACCCCAAATCAATGCTCATGGAAGCAGCACTTAGGAGATCAAAGGATGCATTGCGTTGGGTAAATTTGATTCACAAGACCTCTTTAAAGGGTTGAATATCAAGGTTGTTATTTTGAGGACTAAGGTGTGCCTGACCTAAGCCTCGGTATTTTTTCAAATCACCTTATGTGCATGTAGAGAGCCCCGGTTGCTAGTGGTTATGTGCTGGTGGTTGGGCTTCAATCTGCACAGTCGGCATTTCGAAACCGCCAGCTATTCTGTGGGAGAAAGATGGGGTATTCTACTCCCATAAAACAGTTATAGTCTTGAAAACTCAAAGGGACTAATTCCACCCTGTCCCATAGGCTTGTTATTAGCTGGCATTGATTCGATGGCAGTGTTTGGGTTTTGTTTTTTGTTCACAGGCATGTAAACATTGGACATTGAATAAACAAGACCGAAAAAGAATTGCTGTAGTGTCCATGTGTTCTGGGTGGCCAAGGAAATACATTTTTGATCGCAGCAAAGAAGCAGAGAGTGTTTTGTGAGGGACTGTTGTTGGAATTGGTGAAGAGGTGGGGTTTAAAGGCCTGTCTAAAGACTGCGTCATAGGAAGTGCTGTGAGCTGATGTTGAAGGTGAGTCTCCGTTATCGCCGTGAAATCAGAGGAGGTCAGACGTAGCCACCACCTCATTATTAAGATAACTCCTGGATAAATGTAATAGAAATATGCAATCAGATCTAGCTTAAGGATGTCTAAAGACGGATTGATTTATCAGGGCCTCAGTCGGTCTGGAAAGGAAAATCTTTAGGCTTCAAAAGCAGTTATCGCACAATCATTCTAAATCCCTGTTATCTTTTATCTCTACTTGCCACCTTGCATCTGTTTCTTTCACTTGACTTTGAGCAGATTGATTTCCTAATTCTTCATGTACATGGGCAAAATGGCTATTTCAGGCCTAAACCCAGAAATATCTTCCATTTATTCATTTAACTAAAATCTTCTGGGTATTTACTATACCAGATGCTCTAGAACTACCAACCACTAAATTAACATTTCAGTGTTTCCATGCACATTCTTGGAAGACAGATATTTATTGGCTCAGCCAGATAATGTATACTCTCGGCTCTACTCAGCTATAGCTAGGGGTTAAAAGTAACACAGTCCACTGCTTATAAGCAAAGGCTGGGGGACTGAGTTTTTGAGAAGACAGTAGGAAAGCCGTACAAATGGAGGAATGTGTTCTCTGCACACATAAAATACAAATTATTAACAAAGTAGAATGTTTGGTATATTTTTATGTTGTGTTCACTGCTTTGACTTCCGGCACTCACTTCTCATAGAGGTTTTGCTGATTGAGATGAAATTAGCTGGATTGAAGTAATAGAATTTCCAAGAGGCAGAGAAGACAGAGAAAGCAAGTCAGATGAAATTTTAAATGTTAATATGATAAATTGCCAAACATTAAGTACAGTATATTTGCTTGGCTGAAATGAGATTTTGTGTACAAAATAAAGTACAAAAAGCACCTGGAGTTCAACATGAAGGGCTGTGAATGCCAGGCTAATGACTTCTCATGATTTATGCTGCCGAAAGAAGGTTTGAGGTTGGGAGGAAGTCAGTGACATAAGTGGTATTTTAGGAAGAAAAGACTGACAGCAGAGTGTAGGTGGAAGCAGAATGGGGAAATCAGAGAAGCTATTAGGTTATAAAGAGTATAACCTTAAGTGTCAAGTGTAATTTTAAAGAAGCATCATTTTTAAAACATGACTGTCATACCAATATAAAGTGAACACATGTTAATGATTTGTATTTTTTTAATTAACTAAAGAATTAGATGGTAAGTAAGTTCAAAGAAAAATTAGAAGAATGGAGCCACTGGGAAAAAATATCATTCACAAACTATACTAAACTCTTTTTTAAAATGTACAACTTTGTAGTTTCATAGAGTTTAAACCCTAATCAATAATAAATATTAAATCAGCAGGATTACATTCCCTACTCATTATAAGGATAGGTAGCCACTTTTTTGCATTGTTTCTGAATTATGGATCATTTGTCTCAATAATCCCCATAATGATCATTAAAAACCCTAAAGCAGGGGTCAAACTTTTAAAAAAGGGGGCCAGTTCACTGTCCCTCAGACCCATTGGAGGGCTGGACTATAGTTTTTAAAAAAAACTATGAACAAATTCCTATGCATACTGCACATATCTTATTTTGAAGTAAAAAAACAAACGGGGCAAAAACACCCAGCGGGCCGGATAAATGACCTCGGCGGGCCACATGTGGCCCACAGGCCATAGTTTGAGGACGCCTTCCCTAAAGCTTAATCTTGATTGTGTATCTGATGTGTATAGTATAACTAGACACATAGTATAATCCTGTGTATGTATGTGTATATGTGCCATGATACTATATGCTATAAATACAATTTATAAATATGATATCTAGATAATATATATAGAGAGAGATGGTGACGACAGTGAAGTGCTCAGCTGCTAAGCAAAAGGTCAGATGGGTTCAAACCCATCTACAAGTCCCTGGGAAAAAAGACTTGGAAATCTACTGCTGTAAAGATTAAACCAAAACCAACTTCAATGCCTTTGTGGTTTTCTGTGACTATAAATCCTTAAAGGAGCATACAGCCTCATCTTTCTACTATAGAGCCAATGGTGCATTCAAACTACTGACCTTGTGGTTCAAAGCCTAACACTTCACTGACTGTACCACCAGAGCTCCTCCTATAAAGCTCATAGTCTGGGAAAATCTATGGGGACAGTTCTAGTCTGTTATATGGGGTTGCTGTGAGTCAAAGTTCACAGATGGCATATAACAACAAGATATATACTGGGTTCAATATAACTGATTCATTGACATGTGCTAATTCGTACTCATAAATTACTTTGTAGATCAGTCAATATAGAGCCACATTCTGTTGAGGAACCATAAGACCAGAGAATTAACTTCTGTCTGGCAATTTTATATGAAACTAGGGTTAAGCTTTCAATGTTGCCAATTCAAAGCAAACGTATGCACAAGAGAAAGAAACACTGCTGAGTTCTGCTGTGCCATCCCCTTTATTATGTGAGCCCATTGTTGCAGCCACTGTGTCCGCCACCTGGTTGAAAGCCTTCCTCTTTTGGCTGCCCCACTCCGTTACCAAGCATGAAGACCTTTTCCTGATAACATGTCACAATATGAGGGGCAGTATCACCACCCTCCCTTCTAAGGAGCATTCTGACCGCACTTCCTCCAACACAGATCTTTTTGTTCTCTGAAAGCCCACGGTTCTCTCAATATTCTTTTCTTTGCCAATATAATTCAAAAGCATCGATACTTCTTTGGTCTTTCTTATTCATTGCCCGGTGTTCACATACCTATGAAATGATTGACAGTACCGTGGCATGTATCAGGCACGCCTGAGTCCTCAGGTGTCACGTTTACTCCTTAACCCTTTAAAGAGGTCTGTGCTGTACATTTTCCCATTGGAGTATGGTGTTTGATTTCCTGGCTGTTGCTTCCGTGCATATTCAGTGTGGATTCAAGTAAAATGAAATCTATGGCGATTTCAGTGTTTTTCTCTGTTTATTATGATATTGTTTAGTGGTTCAGTTGTAAGGATTTTTGTTTTCTTTATGGTGTAATCCATACTGAAGAATATAATCTTGATCTTCATCTGCAAGTCGTTCAAGTCCTCTTTGCTATTAGCAAGCAAAGCTGCGTCATTTTCATATTGCGGGTTTCCTGTAATCCTGTACTCTTCTGCATATATTCCAGTTTCTTGGATTATTTGCTAAGCATATAGGTAGACCAAGTATAGTGAAAAGATACAACCCTGCTGTACAGCCTGTCAGCATAATGCCTGCTGCTGTCACCACCTGCAGTGCCCTTTCACCTGGTGCCTCCCAGCCTGAGTGATCTCTCCACCTGGCGCTCTGTAGCAATCAGTGTCAGTTTTCTATCAAAATATAAAATTATGGAGGCGAGGTTCGGTGCACTTGCTTGGACGGACATAGGATGTCAAACAGTGTAGAACTAAAGATCAGAAAATCAAGAGAATGTGGCTGCTAGCTGGAGATCCGGAGCAGGCCAAAGACCCGAGCAGGCCAGAGATCTGGAGTAGAGCTCATGTCTTCTCTTGGCTGTGGCTGCTGAGCTAAGTCAGTTTCTGAGGACATCTCGGGCCAGTGGCAGCAAGGTAGTCAAACTGCCTGCCCTCACATCCCTGTCCAATCCCAAACATTAGAATTCCAACCCTGAGAGTATGGGAAGAGGGGGAGGGGGAAGCTGATAGCATTAATGACTGTATAACCCCCCCTCAAGGGGAGATAGCAAGAGAAATGTATGTGAATGGATATAGTGGATGGTTTTAGATACTGCAAAAATTAAATACATGACCGAATAAATAAGGGTTCCTGGGGGGTAGGGTGGAGATAAAGGGGAGCTGATTATCAAGGAATTCAAGAAGAAAGAAAATGTTTAGAAACTGATTTTAGTAGCAATTTTACAGTAATGCTTGATGTGATCAACTATGGAGTTCTATGGTATCTGTAAGAGTCCCAATAAAATTATCTTTTAAAAGATACAACCCTGACACACACCTTTCCTGGTTTAAAACTATACAATATCTCCTTGTTTTATTCTAATGATTGCATCTTGGTCTAGGTACAGGTTCCAAATGAAGCACAATAAAGTGTTCTGGAATCCTCTTTCAATATTATCCATAATTTGATATGATCTACAAGGTTGAATGTGTTTGCATAGCCAATAAAAACACAAGATGTGGGTGACATATGGTTCATAAACATTTGGCAGGCACACCACCTCGTTGCCTGGGAAACTAGATTACACGGCCTGAAAAGAGATGACTGCCTTCTATAAATGTTTATCCTTATAGTAGTGGTCTCATATAATATTTGTCCTTTTGTAATGGACTACCTTAGTTTAGCATAATAGTTTTCAGGTCCATCCATGTCATGAGGTATTTTGTGGTTTCATCACTGCTTTTTAGGGATACATACTATTCCGTTGTGTGAAAGTACCAGAGTTTATCCATTTCCTTATTGATGGATGTCTGGACTGTTTCCAGCTTCTGGCTGTTGTGAATGGTACTGCAATGACCATGTATTGCAATGACCATGAGAGAGCATGCTGCTGTCGTGTCTACTACATCTTTGGGGCATATACCCAGCAGAGGTATTACTGAGTTGTATGGTATTTCTATCCTCAGTTATTTTAAGTATCAGCATATCATTTTTCACCATGACTGTACATGTTTCCAAGCCTACCAACAGTGTATAAGAGTTCCAAATCTCTCCAAAACCTCTTCAGTATTTGTTGTTTTTTATTTTTTGAACTGGGCTATTGTTGTGGGTATAAGGTGACATCTCATCATTGTTTTGATTTGCATCTCCAAGATGGCTGGTAATCATAAGCATTTTTTATCTGTTTGCTACACACTGGAGTGTCATTGTTGGTGAACTATCTGTTCATATCTTTGGCCTACTTTCAACTGGAATATTTGTCTTGTCCTCTCAATACTTGCCTTTATGAAATCACATAAGATATGAGTGCTATTGCAGAGTGTAGTGAATAAAAACAGATGGTGCATGGTTACCAGGAAGAATAGTATCTGTAGTCTGAAAGGCTTATCTTAAAACAAGCAGCCATTTAAATGAGATGTCAGCCAAACTCACATGAACAGAGCACATCAGCCTCTGTGAGTCACATGGATGAAGCATCTGGTGGATCCCCTCTGACCATTGACCACGGATGTGAATAGCCTTACTAACCGACAGAGCTCATTGGGAAGTGGACTAATGAAGGTGTAGTCAGCTTAAAATTTAACACGTTAACATGCTTCTCTTTTAACCCATTTTAAATTTGTTCTAGTTTTTAATATTTTCTGTTTACTTTTCAAATTGAGGTTTGTGTTAATTTCGGTAAGCTAGGGAAACAAATCCACAGAAACTCATATGTTAAGGGAGAGTTTTATACAAAGGGTAAGTGTACATTAAGAAAGTATCCCAACCCAGTGCTTGCCAAGCCCACAAGTCCAACATTAACTCATATGTCTGACACCAATCTACAAAGTCCTCCTCCATCCCACAAAACACATGCAATGAAGCCGACTGCAGGAGGAATGCCGAATCAGTGAACGTGTAAGCATCTCAGCGCTGGCAGGGGTCGCCACCTGGCTGCTCCAGCACCCAGGGCTGCATCGGGGTAGGTCATGTGGCTTCTCTTCAGGGATGTCTTACAGGAAGTGAGCCTTTCCAGCTGAAGCAGGGAACTGCTAAGGCAGCTGCACCCTGGTTCCACCATCAGAAAGCAAGAGACCCGAGAACTAGAAAAGCAAGGCTCACCGAGCCAATTATCACTCCACCCTTCAATTAACCCCACATGTGTTTATCAGCCAGGTTGGCACAATAAACTGTAACTATTTCAAGGTTTTTCTCTGCTTTATTTTGTTGTTGATTTTCAGATCTTTTTTTTTTTAGTATATGAAATTCAAGCTAGGTATAATTGCTACAGAGATAGCATCTGGATTAATAGTTCCTTAGGGTTATAGCATGAGGAGTTTTGGGAAAATGGGGAGCTAATAATAATTAGTACAAGAAAGAAGAAAATATTCTAAAATGGATTTTGGTGATAATTACGCATCTCTTTATAATCTGATTAAACCTTTGAATTGAATAGTATGTGAATTATATATCAATAAATTTTTTTAGATTAAAAAATAAAATATTTCTTCATTTAAACACATACACAAACACACACATGTAAGCATCTTTTTTTGGATAGTCTCGGCTCTCAACCAAGATGTGTCTGACATCAGCTATGATATCCCTTGCGTAACATCCTCTAAATCTGTCTTGAAATTCTAGCAGCTTCCTATTGATGTTCTAATGTAACAATTTTTAAATTATATTCAGCAAAATTTTATTTGCATGTGATATTCATGATATTGTTCGGTGATTTCCACACTCTGTTAGATCACTTTTCTTTGGAATGGGCACAAATATGGATCTCTTCCAGTAGGTTGGTCAGATAGTTGTCTTCCACATTTCTTGGCATAGAGCAATGAGTATTCCCTACACTTCATCAGCTTGCTGCTGTATTTTAACTGGTACCGTCAATTCCTGGATCTTTGTGTTTTGCTAATGCTCTCATATAACTTAGACTTCTTCCTTCATCGTCATCAGTTTTCTGTTACATGCTGCCACTTGAAGTGGGTGAATGTCAACCTGTTCTTTTTGGCATGGTGGCTCTATGTATTTCTTCTACCTTTTAATGCTACCTGCACCATTGAACATTTTGTTCACGTTGTTGTTGTTGTTGTTGTTGTTAGGTGTCATCAAGTCCGTTCAGACTCATAGAGACTCTGTACAACAGAACAAACCACCGCCCAGTTCTGCACTGCACTAAAAATTGTTATGCTTCAGCCCGTTGTTCTAGCCATCCATAGGACTGTAACTTGAGACTTTAATTTTTCTCCAGTTCTTTCACCTGGAGATGTTGTAACCATGTTGTTCCTTTTAGTTTGCTACCTCCAGAACTTTGCACATTTTATTATAAAGCCCTGTCTTTTCAAGCTGCCCTTGGGAAATTTTCTGTTCATCTCTTTTACTTCATCATTTCTTTTATTTATTATGTTCAAAAGTAAATTTCAGAGTAATTTCTGACATCCACTTGGGTTTTTTTTCTTTCCTGACATTTTAATAACCTTTTGCTTTCTACAGGTACTGTGTTTTGTTTTTTCCCTTTTTTTTTTT
>NW_022103918.1:144510-150897 GCF_000313985.2 Echinops telfairi
GGTTTTTTTTTTTGCCAAAATCTGGCACACAGAGATGGCTGGTGAGCAGGTGGATTTTTGTGGTGGCAAAACCAGTCTCCCATCTACCACAAATCAGGCCTTTTTTTTGTCTCAAACTGTTAGGCTATCTTTTCGGAACCTCTAAATAGAAAACTTGATTAACAGTCTAACCTGGTCGAATGAACTCCAAATGCACATTTTTGTCAGTTCAGGAAGTTGATGGATGTCGAGAATAAGGTTTGTCATCCATCGACGTTTCACCTTTTTTGAAAGGTATAAACCATTCATACACATGAGTTTTTTCCATAGCTCTGTCCTTGTAAGCTGTGTTCAACATTACAACAGTTTCTGGGGCATTTTTCCCAAGCAGGAAACAAAATATCACAGCCACATGCTGCTTTCTTAAAGTGTCCATCACAAAAAAACGAGGTTTAAGTGATGCTTTTATGAAAAAATTCACTGTGACCAGAGAGAACCTTCCCAGGTGACACCACTGGGTGCACTAACTCAGAGTGAGTTGTTTGATGTTTGCCTAACAGGAAAAATGCATGTTACAAAAACTGCACTCCACAAAGTGCAATTCTGGTTTTTGTTAGTGCCCCTCTTATTATAACACTATATACAGTATTATACTTCAAGATTAATCTTGATACGTCCTTTCTGATGATAAATGCAGTGTCATTTCTCTTGAATGTGTCACTCTAGCATAGCAAACCATATTCAAAAAGGCTAATGCTTACCCATTTCAGCTGTCTTGCCTAGAAGATCAATCTATATGTGTTTAATTTCATTTGTAATGATTTCCAATTTTTCCTAGATTCATACTTTGTACATCTTACATTTTGGTTATTAATGGATGTTTGAAAGTTTTGCTCCATCTATGTAATTAAGATCAACTCTACTTTGAGGAAGAAATTATATTTTCAAGTGCTTTCAACCTAAGGGGCTCAACTTCCACCACTATATCAGGCAATGTTCCACTACTACGATTTTTAGTGGTTAATTTTTTAGAAAGACATCTTCCTTCTTTCTAGTCTTTTTTCCAGAGACTTTTTTTCCTCTTAAACCACAATTGGAGGGTCCTTTATTTCAAGGCTAAGAAATCAGTCCCCAATATTAATGTTCAGTAATTTCACCTATGTTGTGGTTCAACCAACAACTAAAAGCTCACTGAAATTATTGTGGCACTTAGTGACCCTATATACATTAAAACAAAACACTTCAGATCCTGTGCCACTCTCAAATTTGTTGTTATGTTTGACTCCATTGTTAGTGCCATGATTTCAATTCATCTTGTCCAGGTTCTTCCTCTTTTTTACTGCCCTTCTGCTTTACCCAGCATGATCTGGTCTCTCTTGATAACATGTCTAATGTATGTGAGTCTTGTGTTAGACAAGACTCTCTAGAGAAACAAAACCAGGACACTTATGATTATGTATGTATAAGAGGATAGGTTTATACAGCAAGAAGGAATGTAATAGCTCATTAGTCCACACAGCAGTACAGAGGGCTCAGTTCAACTCACTTTCATGGAACAGTTAATGTACTGGAAGTCCTTCAACTCACATGGACTGCCAGGTCCAAGGTCAAGATAGCAGACAGTGGAGTCTTCCTGGCAGAACCTTCCTGGAGGCAACAGACAGCAGGGTGGCTCAGCAACAGTCAGTAGTTTGGGAGCTTAGTGAAGCAGGCCCCGATGGGATCTGGAAATCAAGCACAGCAACAGGATCCACCAAGCTCAAGCAATTATTGCACCATCATCGTGGCAAAGCAGGTCTCTGAGGAGCCTGATGCTCTGTGACACGATCCATGAGTTGGCTTGGCCCACAAGTAGTGTAGCACACAGGTTGAGTCAGAGAACTAGCTAAAGCAGCAGCATGCTGGTCCAATCACCAGGGAACAAGAGAGAGATGGGATGCTGGCTGTCTTATTTATTTTGGTTGTCCTCTAATCAAGGTGTGACCCAACCAAACTCTGCCTACATGTTCCCATTGGCCTAGTTGGCACAATAAACCCAACTGTCACAGAAGTCTTGCCATCCTGGCTTATAAGGAGTCTTCTGATTGTACTTTAAGACAGATTTGTTTGTTCTTCTGATAGTCCATGACACTTTCAGTATTCTTCGCTAGCACCATAATTCTCTAGCACCATAATTCTTCTTTCGACTTCCTTATTTAATGTCCAAGTTTTACATGTATATGAGACAATTAAAAATACCATGGCTTAGCCTAGGTGTACCTCAGTCCTAAGAATTACATCCTTACTCTTCAACACTAAAAAGATCTTGTGCAACACTTGGTTGCTGCTTCCATGAACATTGATTGTGGACCCAAGAAAGATGAAATCCTTGGCAACTTAAGTTATTTCTCAGTTTATCTTGATATTATCTATGAGTCTGAGTGTGAGGATTTCTTTAAATTGAGTTACTATCTATACTGAAGGATATAGTCCTTGATCTTCATCAACAAATAATTCAAGTTCTCCTCACTTCTGGTAAGCAAACTTGTGTTATCTGCATGTCACTGACTGTTGTATGTGTCCTGGTGCCATGTTCTTCTTCATGCAACCTACTTTCTCAGACCATTTAAATAAGTACCATGAATGAATAACACCCTGACACACACTTTCCCTGATTTCAAACCACAGAGTATTCCCCTGTTCTATTTGAATGACTGCTTCTTGTTCCATGTACAGGTTTACCTGTGTTGTTGTTGTTTGATGCTGTGTTAGGCTAGGTTGACTAGAGAAACAAATCCAGTGACACTCATATATGTGTAAGGAATAGCTTTATACCAAGAAGTAATTATTTATTATGAAGACATCCCAGCCCAGTCCAATGTAAGTCCATAAGTCCGATACTAGTTGTGTTAGTCTGGGTAGACTAGAGAAAAAAATTAATGGACACTTATATGTGTATAAGAAAGAGCTTTATATAAAAGAGCAATGGCATATTGAGAAACATCCCAGCATAGTCCAGATGAAGTCCGTAAGTCCAGTATTAGCCCATATGCCCAATACTAGTCCATAAATTCCTCCTTAGACTCACACAGCCATGCAGTCATGCTGAATGCAGGAAGATAACAGGCCAGTGGGTGGAAAGTTTTCTAGATCCAGTGGCAGTGGAAGGATCTCAGCACTGGCGTGGGGTCTCCACATGCCTCCTCCTGCTCCAGGGCTCTGACTCTATCAGCATAGTTCCATGTGGCTTGTCAACAGGAATGTCTCACAGGGAGAGTGTGTGTGTGTCCTGCCTCCAGTGAGCTATTTATCTCCTTAGCAACTCCAAATTAGGTCATCAAACTGCGACCTGATTGACAGGCTATACTCTACCCCTTCACTCTTAGTAGTCTCAGGTTGACAACAGATTAATAGTCCGTAAGCCCCTCTGCAGACTCACGAAGTTACAAGTAATGATGCCGAAATATCACAAGTTGGTGGGTACAACGTCTTAAGGATCCAGTGGTAGTGGATGCTCTGACTACCATCAGGGTCAGCCAGCAGGAATGTGAAGGCAAAGAGAGAGGGAGGTTCCTAGGACTCGCCTTATGAGAAGGCCACACCCACAAGGAGTCACCATCAGGCTGTGACTTTATTGACAGGTTGAATACCACCCCTACACTACTATATATATTCAAGTTGACACGAAATTATGTAACTGCTACTGATGTCGTTAAGTTGGCTCCAATGCCTAATGGCCCTATGTACAACACAGTGAAATACAATCTGGTTCTGTGCCATCCTCACAATTGTTATTAGGTCTGAGCCCATTGTTTCTATGTATGTGGGTGAGATTTTCTCTTTGACATTCCTCAAAATCTGCTACCATTCCTAACCCAGCAGAAAGTGACTATCATTACTGCTCGTAAATTTAGGACCCTGTATAGTCATATACTATGTACTAGACTTTTTTTTTTTGACCAACTTTTTCGGGGACATTTTTGGCATTGATTACATAGGTTAGAAAATGTACTACCAATAATTCCTTAATGATAGGCTTGTCATGCCCAATGAAAAGCTTATGCTCTAATATGGCATTTAATTATGGAGCTGGTTATTTATTTGCTTAATTATACCCTGATAAAAAGTAGGACAGATTTTAAAAAAATAAATTTTATTGGGGGCTTTTACAGCTCTTTTTTTTAATATACTTTGGACATTTAAAAAATTATTTTATTAGGGGCTCATACAACTCTTATCACAATCCATACATACATCAATTGCATAAAGCACATTTGTACATTCATTGCCTTCATCATTCTCAAAACATTTGCTCTCCACTTAAAACCCCCACATCAGGTCATTATTTTTTTTCCCCTTCCTCCCCTAGCCCCTCACTCATGAGTCTTGATAATTTATAAATTATTATTTTGTCATGTCTTGCCCTGTCTGACGTCTCCCTTCACCCACTTTTCTGTTGTCCGTCTCCCAGGGAGGAGGTCACATGTAGATTCTTGTAATTGGTTCCCCCTTTCCAACCCACTCTCCCTCTACACTCCCAGTATTGCCACTCACACCACTGGTCCTGAAGGGATCATCTGCCCTGGATTCCCCATGTTTCCAGTTCCTATCTGTACCAGTGTATACCCTCTGGTCTAGCCAGACTTGCAAGGTAGAATTCGTATCATGATAGTGGGGGGTGGGGAGGAAGCATTTAGGAACTAGAAGAAAGTTGTATTTTTCATCGTTGCTACATTGCACCCTGACTGGCTTGTCTCCTCCCCGAGACCCCTCTGCAAGGGGATCTCTAGTGGCCTACAAATGGGCTTTAGGTCTCCACTCTGCACTCCTCCCCTCATTCACTATGGTAAGATTTTTTGTTCTTGCAGCTCTTTTAACAATCCATACATCAATTGTATCAAGCACATTTGTACATATTTTGCCGCCATCATTTTCAAAACGCTTTCTTTCTACTTGGGCCCTTGGTACCAGCTCCTCTTTTTTCCCTTCCATCCCCCATCCTTCCACTCTGGTGACCCCTTGATAAATGATAAATTATTATTATTTTCATAGACAAATTCTCTTTGAATATATGATATTGGCATGATTTTAAAAGAAGAAGTGTCCGTTTTGATTACCAAGGGGGTTAGGGACAATGGAAGATCTTTTAAGGATGTCACTTCCGTTTTCCAAAGGCACGTTTCCTCTACTTCAATGAGCATTTGAGATAGAATTTGGAAAAAGGAAATGGGCTTCCTTCCAGAGCCATCAGAACACAGAATATTAAGGATCATATAATAATAGTCCCTCCAAACTATATGACTACAATTAGATTTTTTTTTTCTTATCAGCTCATTCAGTCCTGTGTAGACCTTGCTCCACGGGATATTGGGTAAGTAGGTTTCCACTATTTTTGTTGTGTTATACATGAACAAGCCATGTATTAGAGTGGACACAACGGCAACTAACTACCACCACAACAAGGTTATCTGTTCTGGTCTTCAAAAAAAAAAAAATAGGGAATCACAGTTGAGTTCTTTAAAAAAAAAAATCTGGGAATCATAGTTGGTACTGTGTAAAAAATACGTATTTAATGCCATCTCAGAAGCCTTTTTTTGAGTCTATTCATTTCAGTATCAATAATTAAAGTATCTAGTTGAGTCTTGTTCAGGAGCACTGAAGCCATTCACACTGAAGACCCAGGTTTTACATGTAGTTTATTTCACAACCCGCAGGCAAGCATGAACGAAAGCAGAAATCACCTGTTCATGACAAGGGCAGGTTGTGATTAATTAATAACAGTGATATCAGAATGGGGAATAAAATTTATTGGGGGAAATATATAGCAATTCCATTAAAAATTCATTGATATTTTCCTGAGAGTTAGAACACATTAAGGTGGGGAAAGCATGGGCAAAGCTCCTTCGAGATAAAGTGTACAATATCTGAAATGTATTTATGTTAATTACATTTTACCTGCTTCAAAGTAACCAAGTGAAGGCTGTACTTCTCTTTTGATAGTTCTTCCAACGCACCTCTCAAAATCACACAGGGCTTCTTACATTTTGTTTTTTCTTCTTTTCTTTTAATTTTTTTTTTTACATTTTGTTTTTTCTACTTACGACCCTTTTTCCGCTCAAGAAATTTGCAGTGTGGTCAAGCTTTGCCAGAAACACTGTGGATTCATTACATGTTTGATTTTGAATTGTTTTTTGGATCATTGCTTTTTCAGAAGCCTTTTACTGCTGTCAACATTTTCACAACCCTGCATTCAGTTCTGAGACCCTGCATGGGGTCTTGACCCACAGTTTAAGAAATTTGCAGTGTTGACATAACTACAAAATAGAACGCATAGGAAGCAAACTTCATGCTTGGCATTCTTGTTAGTAAAGTGAAGGAGCACACCTTTGTACTTGTCAAGGAGCATACTGGAAACACCTGAGACAGTTT
>NW_022103918.1:153112-162500 GCF_000313985.2 Echinops telfairi
TGCTACACTGCACCCTGACTGGCTTGTCTCCTCCCTGAGACCCTTCTATAAGGGGATGTCCTTGGGTCACTCCTCTGCACTCCCCCTCATTCACAGTGATCTGATGTTTTGTTCTTTGATGCTTGATACCTGATCCCATCAACACCTCATGAGCACACAGGCTGGTGTGCTTCTTCCATGTGGGCTTTATTGCTTCTGAGCTAGATGGCCGCTTGTTTACCTTCAAGCCTTTAAGTCACCAGACGCTATACTTTTGATAGCCGGGCACCATCAGCTTTCTTCACCACATTTGCTTATGCACCCTTTGCCTTCAGCGATCATATAAGAAAGGTGAGCATCGTGAAGTTCCTTCTTTTTTAAAAGTTTATGATGAAATCCATCAAAACCAAGCAACCTTGCTAAACACTTTAAAAATTTCTCTTTTGGGACACTGCAGATAACAGAAATCACAGCTCACATTCTGCACGTCTTTTACAATTTTTTTTTGTAACCAACTCAGTTTCTGGATTAAACAAGCACATTACTTTAGGAGAAAACTATTTTCAATTTACCTTGATAAAGAAAAACACCTTCTATTATGTTGTCTATCAAGTTATACTTCTTTGATACTATTGCTCCCTGGAATAGTGAGCCAGTTATTAAGTGATTGTCTTAGTTACCAACCCACATTTTGATATCTTGCTTTCTGATATTATTTTCAGATGTCTTTATGTTCATCAAAAAGCAAACCATTTGCTGTCAAGTCAATTCTGACTCACAGCCTCCCTATAGGACACAGTAGAATTACCCCTATGAAGTTTCAAAGGCTGTGATCTTTATGGAAGCCAACTGTCACATCTTTCTCCCATGGAGTTGCTGATGGCTTGAATCTCTGAAACAATTGATCACTGTGCATACAGGGCTCCTTGGTTCTATAATAAACCATGGAGTTGATTTCCACTATATATATCCTTATATATCATTTCAGAGGCTGTAAATTTTCAAGGGAGCAGACAGCCTTATCTTTCTCCTGCAGAATTGCTGGTGGTTTGAACTGATGACCTTATGTTTTGCAGCCCAATAAGTAAATGACTAGCCACCAGGGCTCCTTAATAGGCTCTGTGGTAATAGGTGGTTCTAAGGGTAGGTATAAGGTGGTAGAAGGGACCTGTTTCTTCCTGCCTGATGGGTTCCTGTGAGCATCAGTCCAGCAATGTTTCTGCACCCTGGCAGCAGCTACTGCATGCTGTAGCAGTAGCTGAATTCATTTACAGATTTTTCCAAAATTGGCATTCTTGATATATATAATTGATATACTTCCCAGAGTCCTTTAATATGATGACACTTGCCGGTGCCACTTCCTCCATTGCATCTGTATCCTTTTTGTCATGACTACGTCATGTATGCGGATAAGTTTGTATTGATTAAATTCCTTTGTCTGCATATCTAGATTTGCTTGAATAGTCATAATGTCTACATTCCCACATCAGTTCTTTCTTTTTCTTTATATTCACTTTGATTTGGATTTCACTTCTAGTATTGCACATTTTCACTTATTTACTACACTTTAATAATCTTTGCTGTCAATTTCCTTCTTTTGATTACTTATTTTTGTAAAATGGGTTTAACACTGGGAGACACACTACAACTACACGTTTTTCTGTGTATGTGTACATTTTGCACCAATAACTGGAAGACTTTGAAAGAAGTGACAGGAAGCAAAATTGTATATATAACATTCTCAAAAACCGTATACATCTCCCATGTATATCATGAAAATTCACACCAAGAGAATCCTCTTTTAGATCTTTCTTGCATAATCCCAATTCTGTTCTTGGCTTCTGCTCAGATAGTTGAGTGGATTCATGAATCACACACCTAATCTTTTCAGCCATGCCCATAATCTTCCCTCTAGAATAGTGGTTCCCAAAGTGGGTGGTATGCCATCTGGGGAGCACTGGAATGATCCCGGGGGGGTGGGGCTTCAAAAGCAGTTATTAAACTGTACCCTGGATTCTCAGTTATAGTAGAAACAGTTTTCACTGCCAATGGGGCTCTGAGTAATTTTTTTTTTTCTGAGAAGGGAGTGGTAGGACAAATAAGTTTAGAAATCTATGCTCTAAAACATGCTTTTCTAACAGCGAGTCTCCTAATTTTAGCATCCTGGGCTACCTGGATGTGTTTAGAATCTCCCGTCATGAAGTCTGGACTTCTTTTTGCATAGTTGTTCTTTTCTCACTTTATAGCCTTCCTTTTCCACTTTATTACAAGCAACAAGAAAGATACCAGGTCACACGTTCAGAAATTTGGTTGAAAATCTCTTTAGCTAAATGTCTGTGTTTCCATACAGCTATAGAAAGGAACCAAAATTCAGTCACGATCTTGCCACAATATTACAAAGCAGTCCTGTTTCTGCCACTGTATACAATGATCACTTTTCTTCCAGTTTCTCAGCAAGCATCTGCCACTATATTACAAGGTATTACCTTTCCTCTTGTTTCTAATAACATGTTCTCATTTCCATTTGAGTCTTCACCAATAGCATCTTTAAGATTCTTTTTTTACACACATTCTGTTCATGATAATATGCATAGCCACTAGATGATAAACACTGTCTCTACCTTGCTTCTCACTTCCTTTTATACTCCCCACAAGTGCCTTTAACATCCATATTTCTACAACTCATCTGTTCAAGGCAATCTAGATTGTAATTTTTTATCATGCTTTTAAAAATGCTTCCAGCCTCTACCTATTACCCATTTCTAAAACCACATCCACATTTGAAAGTATTTAGTACAGCACCTCCCCTGTTACCAAAATATGTATGTTTTTAAAAAGTATTCTCTTCAAAGATATATTCCAAAATTACAGTGTTGGCAATATTCTTTGTTCACTTCAGTTCAATATATACTTTTGTTAAAATTGTGCTTCCTATCAGATATAATTATATTACAATAATGAGAGCTAATAAACTTTTGTCCAGTTAGCTCCTTATCTTTTCATTAGAAAATTTCATTTCATATCAACCCTGCCAAAATTGATTAAAGTATTGATTAAATTAAATTCCATTGATCAAATTAAAATACCAAACACCCATTCTATCTACCAAACAAGAGGAAGGTCAAATCCACTCTGAAAGATATAATGTCTGAAATTCTACTATTTTAATAAACAATACCTGGCATTTAAAAATCACTGTTTGCCAATACACAAAGCCATAGATATGCAAGATAATATTAAGATATAATAAACCACAGGTATTCCAGACATTGATAATAGTAATGTATTTTTGTCTTTATTCTATTTTGATCTCATTCTTACCATCTTAAAAAAGGGGAAAAAAGGTAAGTCTCCTTGACTGCAAAGAACAGAGTCATTTGTTGGGAGCCGGTGGCCATTAAGGCCTCAGCCTCAGCCACGGAGCCGAACTTGGCTGCTTCCTAGTTAAGTGTTGTCTTTCATTTGCTAAATCTGTGGGGAACTGGGCCTGCCTAAATTCCTGCCTCCATTCCTAGCTACGTGCTCTGTAGCACGGGCGGTTGTAAAGTTGACCTTTTCACCCATTGGTTAATAATGCCAGGCGCTCATTGGAGCTTCATTAATGTACATGTTGGATTGGATGTTGTGTCGCACACCTTATTAAAATATGCACCTCCCAGTTCCCCTTTTTTATACCCCAGCTTTGCCCAAATAAATGAGTTTGATCAGAGTTTTGTCTTGCTCCACGTCTCCGTGTCTTTTCTCCATTCAGGTTCGTCTTTCCCTGCAGGGCCTTGCTCGTGCGTCCGCAGGCCGGACGCAACAGTCATTCTAGTTTTCTCAATGAAAAAAGAATTCTTTTTACAATACTGTGGCAGGAAATCCAAGAGGAACTGAAGTTCTTAAAAAAAACACTGCCATCGTGACACTTGTAAGGACTGGTTGTTCTCGATTACTTGCTCATGGACTACATGACCTTTTCATTGCGTCTCTGCTTATCTTCATGCAGTTGCTCCATTCTAGCCACAGTTTGGCATAGTGTCTACGTCAGACTGCTGAGCTGCTAACTGAAAGGTCAGCAGTTCAACACTACCAGGTGCTCTGTAGGAGAAAGATGACGCTCTACTCCAGTAAAGAGTTACAGTCTCAGAAACCCACAGGGGCAGTTCTACTCTGTTCCACAGAGTTGGAATTGATTTGATGGCTGTGAGTTTTGGTTTTTTTTGAGCCCCATATTAATTGGTGTATTTTGCCCACCCTGTCTAGTAGCATTTATATGGATAGAGGGTTGGGATGTGCAGATGACCTGTGCAGGGCAATCTCTACCGCGGGAATATGAATGGAATAACATACTGTATTAATCTCTCAGTAATAGGAACTTAATTCAAACTGTATTAAAACATGGCAGTGTATTGTTTCATTCATTCAAATATTCATCAGACCTTTATGGCTTCTTAGTGCTGCTGTAACAACTACTGTAAGTGGGTACTTTTTAAAGAACAGAAATTTATTTTCTCACAGTTCAGGGGGCTAATGTTGAAATTCCGGGCGCTGGCTTGCTCTCTGTCATTTTGTCTCTTTTAGCTTCTGTTGTCCTTGATAATCTTCACATGCCATCTCTCTGCCCAAACCCACACCCACTCTCATTTGTGTCTAATCAGCTCTTTTTAAAACTCAGCAATGGCTAGGCTAGGACACACCCTGCACTGACATGACCTCACTGAAGTAGCAACAAAAACTTTGTCAAATGGCATTACATCCACGGGTGTAGGTGTTAGGGTTCCAACACATATGTTGTAGGTCTTGATTGGGCATTTGTTTCAGGTGCTCTTCTTACATAGGAATATATATATATATTCAGAATGGACAAGACTTCATTTGAATCCAATTGATCAAATAACATTAATGTTAGGTATATCTATCACGCTCCACCTTTCAGCGTTTCCTTCTGTTATTGGTTTTATTCCCAGAAACAACTTTGTACAATTTGTAGGCTTAACTTCTACCAGTCCACTAACCCCAGTAGAGAGAAACTATTTGAGTAGGTTCCAGAAATATCTCTAGGCTGAGATAGATAATATCTTCGATTCTGAACCAATCAGTCTGAGTACAGTTAGACAGGCCGACTTTGTGTATTAAGGCCTAAAGCCAGGGTGACGGTGTCAGTCTAATCCGAGTCACACAGGCTAACGAGAAGGTGTGGTTCCCAAAAGGGAAATTGAAGTACTTGTGTTGGTTTGGACTGTATTTAACTAGTTTAAGATGAAATTAATTTCTCTCCCTATAGTGAGGGAACCTGATGACAGATTTTGGAGACAGAAGTGAAGCACTGGCCATTACCCTCCAAAGGTTGCCACAGTCAGATATGGTGACCGAGGAGGCTAGTGTGATTCAGATTGTTCTCATTTCACATTCAGTGCATCTTCCTTTCTGCCAAATTCATGACTGGCAATGGCCCCAGTCCCACCAACAGATGCTTGGTTGTGGATCCACAGAAGTCGTAACTGCGCAGAAACAACAGCTTCCCCTGTGCAGTCTCACTGAGGCAGCTGTAGGAACTTGGCTTTGCAGATTTGCTACTGGGCAACTCCTCTGTGTCTCCAACTACCCAGCACGGTTCTTTTCTTCCCAAACTCCTACTACAGTTGTACAGAGTTTAAATTCTATAATCTAATAATTTCTTATTCCATGAGTTTCATTAGTGTCTGTTCTTCTTACTGAATCCTAGTTGGTACTAGAAGTGAGTTCAGAAAACAGAAATACAACAATGAGCCATCACTGTTGTTTCTCTAATCTGCATAAGTTTAAAGACATTGGTGGCCCTGTTGCCAGCAATAAAATGGTAATCCATGGCATACAGTGGCAAAAAATTTACTTAAATTAAAATCCATACTCACTAGTCATCAAGTGCCCTTAGAAAGAACTATTGCTATTTTAGGGGATTTTATAGATATTTATAGATCATTTTAGGGGAAATGAGTAAATAAATGGGGTTGGTTTGTTGCTTATAGGTGCGCTGTAGAACATGGGAAAAAGAAAATAATGGATTCAGAGCTTGAATTCATAGCTCTAATCCAGGTAAAGAACAAGGTTGCTTCTACAACTGTCTTCAAGGAAGCCTTTATTTCTTTTAGTTGCAGTGTTGGATTTCTGACACCAAGATGAAAGTATAATTATGTGGGAAGATGAATTATAATTCAAATTTAATTTATGACACTGCCCAAAACAAAAATTCACTGTCATCTAATTGGTTTCCATTCAGAGCGACCCTATGGGACAGAGTAGAACACTCCCTGTGGGTTTCCACGACTGTAACTCTTTATGGGAATAGAAAGCCTTGTCTTTCTCCCGGAGTGGCTGGTGGTTTTGAACTGCTGATCTTGTGGTTAGCAGCCCAATGGGTAACCACTATGCCATCAAGGTTTCCCTTATAAAATCACGGGATCTCAAAGTTAAAACCAGTGCAGTGATGGGAAGAAGTGAGAAAACTGGAAACAGAAAGGCGCTCTAAGGAAGCTACACGTCTTAACTCATATTTTTTCAAGCATCGTTTGAAGCAGAAATCACCTTTTTTGTGTTCTTTCTGTGTAAATTAGTCTTTCCTCCTCTAAAGAATCAGTGATGGCCTTTCTTGAGTTGGCTGCTCTGTAAAGTCCAGTGATCTAGGATATGGACTTGGAGATGGTATTTCTCTCACAGTCAAAGGCAATTTGCTTTAATGGGTGCCTTTTAGAGTAGGAAAGAGATACAATGTTTTTAAAATGGAACATACACTATATTTGCATATACTACTCTGATCCATTTATTTGGTGACCCAGAAAACTTCTGCTTTCGTGTAGATCCCAGAAGAAAAGTGTCAGCATTAGAGTCAGGTTACTATTCAGTCTGCTCTGACATTTGGGTCGTATAACTCAGTAGTACAGTTGTGCTTTTACTATCTTTGACGCAGGGAGATTCTGCATGCAGTCTTTGGGCAAAGCTATGCATCTTTCACAGATGACTATTTTTCTTTTATGAAATAGCTTTTTGTCCTGCTAATTGCCAAGTTATCGTTAAGATTGTCTGTCAACTTGGCCTGGGCAAGATTCTCAGTGGTTCAATAGCCAAAACACAGTAATCCCCCATGGGAAGATCTAGTACAATAGAATCCCCTCCACAATGATAGCTGCTTTGAGCAGTCAGCCAATTAAAAGAAGTTTCCTGAGGGATGTGGCCTGCTTCCAATAGAAGTCCACACTGCGGTCTTGATCCTGTAACTGGCTTCTCCTCTGGCCTTCAGGTTCCTTGTATTTGACCACTGGAGAGTTGTCAATGGCCTGCCATCTGACCTGCCAAACTTAGATTCATTTCCTTCTGCAGCCACAAACTTGTCATCTTCCTACTGAATTGAGCCACTGCCATCAAGTCCATGCCAAATCATAGAAACCCTGTAGGATGGGATGGAAAAGGTGAGTTTCCATGATAGTACCTTTAAAAAGGTGGCTGGCATCACCATGACACCGCCAGAGCTGCCTGTATACAGAGATTACAGGTTGGAAACTGAGAAGCCAGAACACAACTTGAGAAGAGTGGAAAGTCAAAAAGAAAATGTATAAAGCACATCTATGGAAGGTGTGAGGGCAAAATAGAGTGTCGATAATATAAGATTCATAGCAATTTTCATAAATATTTTGAAGATCTAAATTTTTCTTCAAATAATATAGCAAACATTTCAGAATATATTTTAATATATAGAAGTCAATGGATAATTCATTTTAAATGTTTCAGAGGTAAGGTTGACTCCAAGCTTCTTTATAAGCAAAATTCTGACTTTTAAGAGTTTCTGTGCACAGGTGGAGAAGTTGTGCCATCTTAAAATAAAATTGAAGCACTTTAATTATAATATAGGTGTTTGAACTCTGACAGACCCATTTTGGGTTTCTGAACATTTTAATCTTTATTTATTCAATCAAACACATTACCAGTCAATTGATTATGACTCGAAGTGATCCTATTGGAGAGAGTGGAGCTTCTTTGGGTTCCTGAGACTATCCGTCTTTATGGGAGCCGAAAGGCTCACCTTTCTCCTGCAGAGTCGCTGGTGAGTCCAAATAGCTGCCTGGTGGTTAGCAGTCAAGCACATAACCTTCTAGGCTACCAGGACTCCTTATTTATGCTAAAGGAACTCTTATTTCACAAGAGCCCTGGTGGAGTAGTAGTTACATGGTATGTTGCTCACTGTAAGGTCAGCAGTCTGCTCTGTGAGAGGAAAGACAAGGCTTTCTACTTCCATAAAGAGGTACAGTCTCAGAAACACACAGGGGTAATTAAATATAGCCAGTGTGCACTTCCTCTATCTCAGGCTGTTTAACAATACATTAAAATATTCTGATATTTTATGGACGAACAAGGTGAAGGATAGTATATGACATATATTATATATCTCAAAAACTAGAGATGACAGGGGAAAACTGGTGTCACTTTTGAATAAGCAGGTCAAATGTCTAAAATTCGAGGCATGAAAATGGCCGTTGGCCAGTGTTATTTCATGCTCTGAAACTGGAGGGTTATAGTACTACAGACCCATTCTTAGATGACACTAGCGAAGAAAATTATCTTAGTAGCCTCAAGTGGTAAATTTGGCTGTCTGCAGTGCCAGCTGGCCAGAAGTATGAAACTATATTGATTTGTATGCAGTTGCTAACATTTGGCTGAATGGTCAGGGGCATGTGAACAGGAGGGAAGGATCCGTAGATAATGTTTGTCTGGGGTAGATATACGGATTAAAAGGGCACAACCTGTTGCTATTGAGTTAATTCCAACTCATAACCCTGTAGGGAAGTAGAACTGTCCCATAGGGCTTTCAAGTTGCACTTTTCTTAACTGTCGCCTTTTTTTTTTTTTTAATTAAGGGTTCCTCCTTGGCCCAAACAAGTGGCTGTCTGTGACCTGGGGGCGGAAGGGGAGGGGGAGCAGCTGGCTCTAGGAGAGTCATTTAATTTTCCATTTACACACAATACTAAATGGAGGAACACAAACTCACTTCTGCAGTTAAAATTGGCAGCCTGAAAAGTGGGAGGGCTGTGTGGGGAGTAGAGAGGGCTGTTAAAAAAACGCAGGCCACTCCCAAACTGTGGTGCCTGGCCGGAGGGATGGAACTTGATATGTTTCAACCTGAGGAATCCAAGATGAGAAGCCATTCGGCCAGGCCAGAACCCTCAGGGTCTGGAGGGAGGAGTGTGGTGGTCTCGGGGAGACTCTTTGGCAACTTGGGTGAAGGGATTAACCTCCCCCACTGGGGCCTCCCTTGCATTTCCGTTCTGGGAGGGGTGGGGCAGCCTGCAGCCCCACCCCCACCCCCTCAGGCAGGTCTGGGCTGCTGGCAGTGGGTGGTGGGTCCTCCCAAGCATTTATTTGCCCTCTAGGGACATGACCCCACCGCCCCGCCCCT
>NW_022103918.1:162600-167437 GCF_000313985.2 Echinops telfairi
CCTCTCAGCCACGCGCAGCGGTCCTTGACCTCCCGGTAGCACTTTTCTTGTAATTCTTGTTTGACCCCCATCAACTTCTTCTTGATGGTATCCTCGGGGCAGGCGTAGATTATGTTGCTCTGAAGGGGTGCATAACTCGGGGCCAGAAGATGAACACAGACCCTGCGTATTGCTCTCCTTGGTCTCGCAGGTTTGTAGAGAGCATAGTGGCAGTCCTGGTCAGGCAGGATCTTGACAAAGGTGGCGGAGGGAACCTTGACAGTCTGCCCACCGCCCCAACCAGGATCTCCTTGCCCTCCTCCAGAATGATGCCCTCTTTGTCCTCTCTCAGGCAGAGGAGCGCAGCCTGCTTGCGCTTCTTGACCTCCTCTGGTGTCTAGGATTGTGCACCTTCATTGAACGCTTTAATGACAGCATCGGAGATGGCCACACAAGAGGCCTGTGTCCAGAAGCGAGAGGACTCTGTTAAAGAGAGGCAGAAAAGATGAGTCCCTGCAGCTACAGCCGGACCTACTGAACCTAGTTGTAATCTTTATGGAAGCAAATGGCCACATCCTTTTCCTGTAAAGAAGCTAGTGGGTTTGAACTGCTGACCTTTCAGGTAGCACCTGAGCCCATAGCTACGTTGTCACCAAGAATCCAATATGAGACTAAAACCCAAGATCTCAGTGTCACAGAGTTGATTCCAACTCATGGTCATCCCAAGTAACAGCATAGAATGATGCAATATGGTTTCCAAGGAGTCCTGGTGGTTCTATTAGACTGTTATCTCCATGGTCAGCAGTTCAAGCTGTTCTGGAGAAAGATGAGGCTGTTTGCTTCCATAGATATTTAAAAAACAAAACACTCAAACTCACTGCCATCGAGTAGATTCTGACCCATAGCTACTCTATTGGACAGGGTAGAACTGCCTCTGTAGGTTTCCAAGACTGTAATCTATGGGAACAGAAAGTCTCATCTTGCTCCTGGTGGTTTTGAACTGCTGACCTTGTGGTTGGCAGCCCAACTCATAACCCACTAAGCCATCAGGTATTTTTGTATAGAGGTCTACAGTCTCAGAAATCCTATGTAAGTTTCTGATCAGTGGCAGTAATCTTTTTTTTAAAGATCATTTTATTGGGGTCTCTTACAGCCCTTAGAACAATCCATACATCAATTGTATCAAGCATATTTGTATATATGTTGCCATCATTATTTTCTAAACATTTCTATTCTATTTGAACCCTTGGTATCAGTCCTCATTTTCCTCCCCCCCCATCTTGTGACCCCTTGATAAATTATAAATTATTATTATTTTCATATCTTACACCAACCACTGTATCCCTTTCCCAGTGGTTTCTTCCCCCCTCCTCTCCCCACCTTCCCCCTACCCTCCTGGTATCAGTACTCTCATTTCTGATCCTGAGGAGTTTATCTGACCTGGATTCTGTGGGTCCCAAGCTCTTATCTATATCTGTACATGCTCTGGCCTGCAGTGAAGGGCCAGATTAGGGTCATGATAGTGGGGTGGTGGTGGTGAGGAAACCTCAAGGAACCAGAGGAATATTGTGTGTTTCATCAGTGCTATACTACACCCTGATTGACTCATCCTTTCCTTGTGACCCTTCTGTGAGGTGATGTCCCATTGTCTACGATGGTTTTGGGGTCTGCTCCAACCCCCCTCGTTCTCAACAATATGTTTGGGATCTTCTAATGCCTGTTACTTGATCCTGTCAACACCTCATGATAGCACAGGCTGGTGTGCTCCTTCCATGTGGATTTGTTATTTCTCTCCTAGATGGCTGCTTATTTAACTTCAAGCCTTTAAGACCCCAGATGTTATATCTTTGATAGCCAGCACCAACAACTTTCTTTACCCATTTTGTCTTCAGCCATTGTGCCAGGAGGTTGAGCAGCATGGAATGCCAGGTTGTTAGAACAAAGTGTTCTTGCTTTATCAGAGGCCCAAAGTTTGTCCACTTCCTCAATGTATTGCCATATAAATATATGTACCTATGCCAACACCTCTATTTTTATGAATTAATATATTTACATAAGTGCACACCTGTGTTTACAACTCTATCTATAACTTTGCTTCCTAGATCTTTCCTCTGTTTCCTTTTATTGTCCTCCTTTCCCACCATCATGCTCACCCTTCTTCTACCTCTTAGTAACTTCTCTCAGCTAGATTGCTGTTGCTCCAACACCCCCAGGATATGTATGTCCTCATGGTTGATTTTAAATCCCTAGTTGTTCCTCTTTCTATGCCCACAGCTCCCTTCCCCTGCCTGCTCCTCCCCTAAGTCCTTCCAGAACCTTTGATCCTGATGTTTTCTCCTCCGGCTTGCTTCCCATGCCTAGCTTATATAGGTAGGTAAACCAACAATAAGAGATGTAATCTTTATAGAAGCATACTGCCACATATTTCTCCCATAGAGCAGCTGGTGGGTTAAACAGCCAAACTTTTGGTTAGAAGTCAAGCACTGTGACCACTGCACAACCGGGATTCCTCCAATACATGGGTAAACGTTTTCAAATGGACACAACATATGACAATATTTTTATTCCATATGAATGATCTCCAAAAGGCAGCCTAAGCAAAATAAGATCTATAGTAGAAATATAATCCAGTAGAAAGATGATCCAATTTGTATGTCTCAGGATCATCTTTCACACACACACACACACACACACACACACACACATTTGCTAAATGGGCTTTTCACCAAATGGTTATATGGTAGTGTGAGCAAGGATGAAGGTTATACAGATACTTAACACAGATTTCAGCAACCAATATCACTACATTAAGCCTTAGCTATGAGTATCAAAGACCAATGGCTTTACATCATTGCCTGTCAAGACAAGTAAACCATAGTAGCAGATTGATTACCTTAGATGACTAATGTCATGGAAAAGGTACACTTGGTTCTCACTGGAATAGACTAGTAAGATGTGTATTTATTTGCTTCCTAGCCAGTAATGCTGCCCAAACCACCTTAATCCATGCCTTAATCATTGTATCTCAAGAACATTGCTGTCAACAAAATAATTAATCTTACAGCAACTGATATATATCCATGTACTCATGCTCATAGAATTCATTGATTTTACTGTGATAGGTGACCCCTGTCATCTGAAACAGCTTTTCTTACAAATGACTGAATGTTGGTTTTTTTATATACAAAGATATCTTTTACAGCAAATAAATTAAATTTTTTTTTTTTACTTTCATTGGTTTCATTTAAAATGAACTTTTCTTTGTTGTAGATTTAAGTTCCTGGCTTTCTTTTTTTTAAAATCATTTTATTGGGGGCTTGTACAATTCTTTTTTTTAATCATTTTATTAGGGGCTCATACAACTCTTATTACAATCCATACATACATCAGTTGTGTAAAGCACATTTGACTTGTACAATTCTTATCACAATCCATACATACAGTATTGTGTCAAGCACATACGTACATTTGTTGCCATCATCATTCTCAAAACATTTGCCTTCTACTTGAACCCTTAATATCGGCTGCTCATATTACCATCCCTTCCCACTCCCTCATGAACCCTTCATAATTCATAAATTATTATTATTTTGTCATATGTTTTAATCTACATAAGTATTTCTTTTCCCTGGAGAACTTTAGCATTTCTTATAGAATAATTATATTGGCAATGAATCCTAGTTTGGATCTGTCTAGGAAAGTTTTTTAAATTTCTACTTCATGTTTGAATGATACTTTTGCTGGGCAAGGAATTTGTGATTGACTTTCCTTTTTCTTTGAGATCTTTAAAGATATCACTCTATTGTTTCCTTGGTTGAATAATTTTATTTTTTAATGATTGTGACTCAGGTGGGGAGGTTTACATTCCAGACCATCAACTCTGCATCAAACCATTCAGACCATTCTTACAACCCCTCCCTCGTCATATTTTATCCCAGCTCCCTCCTCTGATTTTGCTTTCACCTTTTAATGAACTCCATCCTCCCTTTAGCCCAAGTCAATATCTGTCAATCTCATCGTTCATTGTCCTTTCTTGGGAATTTCCAGGCTGTTCCCTCTGGTCTACAAGTCTTTGTCTTGGTTTTTACCCCCGAGTAGTGGTTTCCTACAATATTTGCGCTGATTAACTTCACTCAGCATAATGTCTTCCAGGTTCATCCATGTCATGAGGTGATCATCGTTTCATCACTATTTTTTAGCACTGCATAATATTCTAGACATACTATTCCATTTTGAGAGAAAGATGGGGCTTTCTACTCCCATAGAGTTACAGCCATAAAATCTTTTTTTTTTTTTTAAAGAGTTACACCACTGGAAATTCACATGAGGCAAATTATACCCTATCCTATAGGGTCGTTATGAGTTGGCATTGATTTGAAGGCAATGGGTTTGAGTTTAAGTATTCCATTCTGTGTATGTACTAAAATAAAATTTCTTTATTCATTTTCTATTGATGGGTATTTGGGTTGTTTCCAACTTCTTGCTATTGTGAATAGTGTATTGAACACAAGAATACATATATCTGTATGTGTTTTGACTGACTTCTTTAGGGCATATACCTAGTAGAGGTATTGCTGGATTGTACGAAATTCTACTCCTAATGGTTTGAGGTAGAGCTATATCACGTTACACAATGGCTCTGCATTGTCACTAACTTTGAAAAAGATTGCCATCATTTTGTTTGTTTGTTTGTTTGCCATCATTTTTTAAACCATTTTTAAAAAATCATTTTATTAGGGGCTCATACAACTCTTATCACAATCTATACATACATCAATTGTGTAAAGCACATTTGTACATTCATTGCCCTCATCATTCTCAAAACATTTGCTCTCCACTTAAGCCCCCGGCATTAGGT
>NW_022103918.1:169648-179658 GCF_000313985.2 Echinops telfairi
TCCCCCTCTCCCATGTCCCCCCGGAACTGTTAGTCATGTTGTTTTCTCCTCCAGATTGTTCATCCAGCCTGTCCTATCCAGACAGGCCTGCCTTATTTTATGGGAGGTCTTATTTTCGGGGGATGCCTTATATCTCAGCGAGAGGCAAAACTGTAAGTCGGTCTTATTTCCGGGGGATGTCTTGCTTTCAGGGAAACAGGGTAGTTCTGCACTCTCGGCCATCTTGAGTCTTTCAGCACAAGCGCAAGTAACCTCACCTCTATAATTTCATATTTGGGTAGAAACTGACACTGGTTGCTACAGAGTGCCAGATGGAGAGATCACCCAGGCTGGGGAGGCACCAGGCAAAAGAGTACCAGGAGACAGCAGTAGGCACTGTGCCACAACTGTGCTGCCCCCATTCCCATAGCCTTATGTTATAGAGCTAATACTGTATAAAGATGTATTTCCTATGAAGTTTTTTTTTAAAAGACTATTGATATTCTTCTCCACATTGTTCTACCATGATCAAAATAAGCTCAATGCCCCTTAAGAGCACTATGCTCTTTTAAGAGCTATCTTTATGGGATCAAATTGACAGCAACAACTCAAAAGATTAGGTAGAAAACTTAGCAGGTGGTGAGGTTATATTAATGCAGAACAATTCTGACAAGGTGGGTGAGAAAGACAGTATAACTTAAAAAATGTAATGAAGGTTTCTGCCTTGTGTATGTATAAATTGTTGAATTGGTCCATGTTAAAAACAACAACAAACAGATTAGAAATGTAAACATACACAGGCCACACATACAAAGGCCAGAAAGATCTATTGTGTGATAGAAATTATTTAAGGGAGGAAGGAGAAGTATAGAAATAGGACTTTTTATGCTATTAAAGATGAACTGGTATCTATTTATCTACATGTTTTTTTTTCTATCTACATGTTAAATGTAATCGATGTGACAAAAATATATACACAAAAGGAAATGAGAAAAAAATCAAAATGGTTGTCTACAGACAATTAAACAAAAAAGAAAGCAGTATGGATGCAATGAGAGATAAAAAAAAGAATAAGACACACCCAAAAGCAAAATAGTAGAATGCTCTCCTTATTAGTAATTTAAACTTTTAAGTGTAAATGGATTAAATGCTCCAAACAAAAGACAGTGACTAGCAGAATGATTAAACACACACACACACACACACACACACACCAAAACAAAAAACCATCATCCATCAATAGGCTATCAAGTTAGTCTAAAAGACACAAAAGGGTTGAAATTGAAAAATTGGAAAAAATATTTCATGCAAATAGTAAATGAAAAGAAAACTAGAGTTAGCTATATTAATACTCAACAAAATAAATGTTTAAGTCCAAAACTGTTAAAGGGGAAAAGTAAGACACTCTATATTGATAAAAAGGTTAATTCATAAGAAAGATCTAACAATGATAAATATCGGAGCCCTGGATGTGCTGTGGGTTAGGCATTGGGGTATTAGTCATAGGTGGTGGCTCAAACCCACAAGCCATTTCACAGGAGTAAAATGAGGCTGTCTGCTTCCAGATCAATTTGTTGCTATTCACTACCAAGTTGGTTTTGATAAAATGAAATTAAAGCATCAGCATTATTTCCTGAAGATCATCAGAGTGCTCCTGGAATTGATGGAATACCAATTGAGAGGTTTCAATAAGCTAATGAGGCACTGAAAGTACTCATTTATCTGTGCCAACAAATTTGGAAGATACCCAACTTTGGAAGTTGGCCAACTTGGCCAACTGACTGGAAGAGATCCATATTTGTACCAATTCCAAAGAAAGGTGACCCAACAGAATTATAGAACAATATCATTAATATCACATGCAAGTACAATTTTGCTGAAGATTGTCAAAAAAAGTGCACTGATGGGGAGCTGCCAGAAATTCAGACCAGATTAAGAAGAGAATGTAGAACAAGAGATATCATTGCTGATGTCAGATGCATTTTGGCTGAAAGCAGAGAATACCAGAAAGATGTTCACTTGTATTTTGTTGACTATGTCAAGACATTTAACTTTATGGACCATAACAAACTACAGGTAGCCTTGAGAAGAATCAGGTTTCCAGAGCACTTCACTGTGCCAATGTGGAACCTGATGGTTGGTGGTCGAGCGAATAGAACAAGGGAATACTGCATGGTTTAAAATCAAGAAAGGTGTACACAAAGGTTGTATCCTCTTACTATATTTATTCAATCTGTATCATGAGCAAATCATCAGAGAAGCTGGATTATATGAAGAAAAATGTGGCATCAAAATTGGAGCTTTATTAACAACTTATACAGATAGCACAACCTTCTTTATTGAAAGGGAGAACTTCAAGCACTTGCTGATGAAGATCAAGGATTGCAGCCTTCAGTATGTGTTACAACTTAATGTAAAGACAACCTAAATACTCACAACTGAACGAATAGGTAAATCGTGATAAATAGAGAAAAGATTGCAGTTGTCAAGGGTTTTATATTGGTTGGATCCAAAATCAATGCTCATGGAAGCAGCAGTCAAAAGATGCATTGCATTGGGTAAATCTGCTGGACAAGAATTTTGGGAGTGTTGAAAAGCAGGGAGGTTACTTTGAGGAATGAGGCACGACTAACCCAGGCCATGATATTTTCAATCCTCTCATATGCATGTGAAAGTTGGATATTGCATAAAGACGGCTAAAAAAGAATAGATGCTTTTGAATTGTGGTCCTCGTGAAGAATATTGGAAATACCATGGACTGCTAAATAAACAAACAATGCTGTCTTAGAAGTACACCCAGAATGCCCTTAGAAGCAAGGATAGTGAAACGTCATCTCATGTAATGTGGACAGGTTTGGTAGTTACATAATTTCATGTAAACTTGATAAATTGGTCTAGGAGTGGAGTCTAGCCTGTTAATCAGGTGACAGCCTGATGATGCCTCCTTGTGGGCATGGCCTTCTCATGAGGATTCTGGAAACTTCCTCTCTGTCTCTTTCTCTGCTTCACCTTCCTGTGGAGGAGATACTCAGAGACCTGAAGGATCCATGTGGAGACCCACGCCAATGTTGAGATGCTTCCACCCTCACTGGATCCACAAGACCTTCCACCCACTGGTCTGTGATCTTTCTACATTCAGCCTCATTGCATGTTCTTCATGAGCCTAAAGAGGAATTTATGGAATTCCTCTTGTGTTAGTATGGGTAGACTAGAGAGAGACATTCACAGACATTCATATGTGTATAAGAAAGAGGTTTATATGCAAGAGCAATTGAATATTGAGAAAACATTCCACCCGCCCAGTCCAGATCCAGTTTATATGTCCGATATTAGCCCATATGTCTTATACCAATCTATAAAATTCTCCTCAGACTCACTGAACACATGCAGTGATGCCAAATGCAGGAAGATCCCAGGCCAGTGGGTGGAAAGTCTTGTGGATCCAATGGCGGTATAAGCAACTCAACACTGGCAGGGGTCTCCGCATAGCTTCTCCACCTCTGAGACTCTGGCTGCCATCAGCCTGTCTCCATGTGGTTTATCAACAAGAAGGTCTTGCAGGGACTGAGCATGTATCCCACCGCCAAATGAGGTCATCAAGCTGTGATCTGATTGACAGGCTAAAATCTACCCCTTCACTCTTAATCCTCTTAAATCGACAACAGACTATATAACAACCACACCTCTTTAGACTAGTATCAGACATATTTGATCTGCACTGGGCTGGGATGTTATCTCAATATACAATTGCTGTTTGGTATAAAGCTGTTTCTTACACATATATGAGTGTCTCTGGATTTGTTTTTCTAGTTAACCTAGCGTAACACAACATGTAATCAAGAGAGACTAGTCTCTGGAAAAGGACATCATGCTTAGTAAAGTAGAAGGGTAGCCAAAAAGGGGAAGACCTTCAACAACGTGGATTGACACAGTGGCTGCCACAATGGGCTCAAATATAAGAACAATTGTGAGGATGGCACAAGAGTGGTCAGTATTTTGTTCTGTTGTACATAGGATCAAAATGAGTCCAAACTGATGCTCAGGTGGAAATGGGAAACATAGGAAGAAGTGTGATAAGTGTTAGTATATTGTGTGGATTGCAGTCAATTATCTGAAACAAAATTCTGTCAATGACAGGAAAAAACAAAATTGTTGCAAGGAAAACTGATTGACTCTGTCTGACTTCACCCAATTCACAATAAAAAAGTTTCAAATAGTGGTGGGTTTTAAATACATCCTATGTTAATAGGGACTCATTAACATAACAAACCACTACGCGTCTGTCAGTTTGTCTTGCAGGAGTGGCTTGTGTGTTTCTGCTGACTTGAGGGCACCAAACAAAAATAATAATATAACAAAGAAAAACTACATTTCTAAATTGGACAATAGCTGCAGGAGCTAATATTCTGTATCTCATATACATATTTTGGGGGACACAATTCAATCTATCAGAAACACTGAGACAGACTCAAAAGAGTTTTTCATATGATTTAATGTTTAGATTATTGCATATTTATTCCTCAGGAGACATCCTTTATCCAGGATCTTGCCCTGTTACAACTTCAATTTGTTCTTTCCTTTTGTATGTATCCTTAGAATTTTCTTTGTCTATTATATTTAGATATCTTTTCTTGAACTCACTTCCTTCTTTTTTATTTATTCCCTTATTTTGATAGTAGTGTAGTTAAGATTCCTGTGAAATTGTATGTTGTTGTTACTTGACACTGAGCTGATTTCAAGTCATATGTAAGAAATACTGCATCATGAGATTTTCAAGGCTGTGATACTTCACAAGAAGATTCATCAGACTTGTCTTCCAGAATCTCTATAAGGGTTCTAATGGCCAGCATGTGGCTAGTATGAGAGCTCAACCATTTATACCACCAAGAATCTTCATTCCAGTTGCAACCTTGTGAAGTCTTCATCCATAAGCAAAGTCAAATCCAGACAGGCCATCCGTAAAGTCACAGGCTCAAAAATCCCCATCTGGTCGGGTTCTGGTCAACTCCATGTGGGCTGCCTCACTCAGCATCCACAGGGTGCCCATTAGTCACCTTGCCTTTAGACCATGGGCTCTCAACAATACTCAAAAAGCCTAGCCCCCTCGTGCTAGGTCATGAACTTTAGATCAGTCAACCAGGTCTCATCTTCTCCTTTTCCCCTCCCTGTAAACCAAGTCCACAGGTGTCAGTGGCCAAACTCAACCCGTCTCTTTATTGCTGCATTTCTCACACTTCCACTCAACAAGTAGATCCAGGTGGTCACCTAGCAAGCATTTTAGCCTGCTCTCAGGCTCCCTTTAACATTCAGTCCTAGAGGGGAGTTTTATTCATGGTTCCAGATTTTTTCCAGCTTCTGACAAAGACTACTGGTTCCTGAGTACTCCAAAGCACTGGGTGGGGCATATATTTTCAATGTTCACTTTTCAGATGTGGCCTAAACCCATCTAAAGTTTAAATTTTAATGGCTGAAAGCAAGTGGGCTTACAAACTTTCTATTTTCCTACTTCTCATATATTCTCCAGAAAACCACCAAGTAAATAGCATGGCTTTATCTGACCTTTGGCTAGACAAGAAAAACTACCATGAGGGAGAGGTCAAGCAAACATCTACTCTCCATCTTATGATTTGTTTCTCCAGTACCCCACTCCAAGGTACCATAATGTGCTAATCTGGATACTTTTGTGAAACAAATCTATAGAAACTCATGTATAAGAGAGGCTTTTATATAAAGGGTAAATGCACATCAAGAAAACATCCCAACCTAGTGCTGCCCAAGCCCACAAGTCCCAACATTAACCCATATGTCCAACACCAATCCACAAAGTCCTCCTCCATCTCACAAAACAGATGCAATGATGCTGACTGCTGATGGAAAGCCGAGTACGTGAATATATAATCACCTCAGCCCTGGCAGGGGTCTCCACTCGGCTGCTCCAGCACCCAGGGTTGCATAGGGGTAGGTCCATGTGGCTTCTACTCAGGGATGTCTTGCAGGAAATGAGCCTGGCCAGCTAAAGCAGGGAACTGGCTAAGGCAGCTGCAGCCTGGTCTGACCTTCACAAAGTAAGAGACCTGAGAACTCGAAAGGCGAGGCTCACTGAGCCATTTATCGCTCTGCCCTTCAACTAACCCCACATGTGTTTATTGGCCAGGTTGGCACAATAACTAACTACCTCATATAGGTTCACAAATGCTAATGACACAATATTATACTTAAAACGATTGAAAATTTGACAACATCCATGATTATAAAAACAGAAGCAGCAAGAGAAACTATTTTGATGAATTCCAATTTATCTGGTTTTGGTTCTTCCTGCTTGTGGTTATGGTAGCATGGTGAAAAATCCATTATCTTTAAAAAAAAAAAAGGACAAAAGTATCACCCTGATGTTTCTTTTAAGAATTTTAAGATTAAAAAAAAAAGAAGACGAAGAATTTTAAGGTTTTAGTTTTCCTATTAAGAACCGTGATCCAGGACTTCCAGGAAGATGACAACTGAGTAACACACCCCAGAGGGACTCCGCAGAAATAAGCACAGAAGAGTTATTAAGAGGGAAATTCTACATTGATGGGTTGTAGGAGGAGCATCATAAAGATAAGTAGACATAGATCCACTAGGTTTTGAAGGGCTGAGGGCTTTTGGCTTACCACAGTGGAGGCTGGCTAGGGTTTGACCTAAACCCCACCACTGTCTCAGCTGGAACTGGGATCATTTGGGGCCAATGCAAGGGCTTTATCTCAACACAGCCACAGCTTGCTGCTGCCTCAGGGCAGGGATTACACCCCTCCATCCCCATGGTCAGGGAATCAGGTCTCAACTGTATTATTACTTTTGTTTCCCTCACTTCTCTTTATCCCACCCCCGACCCCCCCACACACACACAGTTTCAGTGGGCTTAGTTTTCTTTTTCTTTTTCTCTTCCCTTTTCTTTCACAACACTGCCAACCTCCAAACCATTCCCCTTAACCTAAGGCAATTCTCATGCCCTCCACCCAGCTGGGAGCAACCCACCCTCTTCAGCATAACCCGAGGCTGGGGAAAGCCTGCCCAACCTTTGCCAGGAGATATCCTGCCCAACTTCTTCCCTGGGAATTCTGCCCGACTGCACTCTGCGGTACTTGACACTTGGCTGAGAAATCATGCCCACCTTCTTTGGGGGAAATCATGTCTACGTGTGGCTGGGGTAACTCCTATTTGTTCTCTGTGGCCCCACGTGATTGAGGAAACTTCATCCCTCCTGCTGTAGTGCCTCACACAGCCTAAGGCAGCTCAGCCAGCACTCGCCAATGTTCCATGATTCTTGGGAGATCACCCAGTAAAGCACCGTCCTCATGGGTCCACAACAACCCAACCATTGTCCCCTGAGAGGGCCATCCAACTTGCCCCTAAATAACAGAATACTGGTCAACTAGGGAAAGAGTTAAGCCAAAGGAGGATAAAATAGTAGGCCAATTCCATAGTGATATTAGCTGCAGGCAGCTCAAAGAAGCATTCCTACGAGTCACCCAGAGAGAGGCAGTGCTCTTTGATTCCTGGAAAATGACACCTGGCTCCTCTAAAACAATGTGATGCAAATAGCAATCAACCCCAACTAGCTCAATAAAAAAACAGGAGAAACAAAAGGAAATGGTAGAAGATGTCCTGAACCTAACAACGTCCATAGAAGAAGCAGACATTTATTTGCCACAGAAAGAAACTTTCAGAATGCTGCTTGGAGTCATATTGGATATGAGGCAAACAATACAGAAAATGGATGAAATGATAAAGGAAATAAAGTCCATACACCAAAGGGAAATAAAAACTTAGGGAAGAGTTAAGAAAAACCAGTAGCAGACTCACAGACTTTGCCAATCAACTGGAGGAGGGAGAAAATCGCACTACTGACCTAGAGGACAGCCAAGCTGACTTTAACAAATGTGAGCAAAATTCTAATGAGATCATCAGAGAAGCTGAAGAAAACTTCAGAGGTATGTCTGATGCTATGAAGAGCAACAACAGAATAGTTGGATTACCGGAGGAAGACGCAACAAAGAAGTCATCTGCAACAATTGTGAGAGAATTTTTGCAGGAAAACTTCCCCAGCTTAATGAGTGAAAACCAGGCTACCATTCAGGAGGCTGAAAGAATACCAGCTAGACTGAATCCCAGAAGTCACCAAGGCACATAATAGTTAAACTATCCAACTTTGATGAAAAGGAGAAAATCATGAGAGCAAGTAGGGAAGAAGAAGCAGTCACTTTTCCCCCCACTATTGGGCATATACCCAGAAGAGGCAAGAAACAAACTACAGCCAGACACCTGTGCTCAAATGTTCATCACGGCACGGTTCACAATTTTAAGGAGTTGGAAACAACCCAAATTCATCAACTGATGAATGGATTAAAAAACTGGTACATACGTACAATGGAGTACTACACATCCCTAAAAAAAGCAGTGATGAACGCATGAAGCATATCGCCGCATGGGAAGAACAGGAGAAAACTTTGCTAAGTAAAGTTAGCCAAGAACAAAAAGACCAGTACAACGTGAGTCCGCTGAGGTAAGCTTTAAAAATTCAAAAGGGGCATAGGGAAAAAGTTATTCTATACAAACATTCCTGGGGTGAGGTTCAGGTAGCATGTCAGGGGCCAGACCAATTCGAGGGGTACATATAGTCGCCAACTAAAAAGGTGGGAGAAAAAGAAAAAAAGAAATGGGTAGTGGGGGAACAGGGCACTAACCCACCTAAGGGGAGGGTACTGTTTATATCTCCACAGGGAAAAAGGAATCAGACTTCAACTCGGTGCTCCAAGATGTGAATGCAACATATCAACCTGAAGCAGGGAACCAGTGGAGAGGTCTGAGGGGCCACCCCCAATCCCAACTAAGTGGACAGCTGCTCCCACCCCACCCCCCAAGAATTTACTTCAGAGGATAGCACTGAAGCTACAGCTCAGGGAGAGGGACATGTCTGAGCAAATGAAGAGGGAGGAAGAGAGAGTGGAGACATTCCGGCCCACCAAGCCTTGAGGACAATATCATCGATCAGAGCATCAATGAATAGAGAGGACCATATGGTCAGCCCCACTATGAGACATGACATCACTGACCCATAGCCCTGTAAAGGACAACACTGCAGACACAGTGTGGGAATTGCGCTTGATCTGACCCCACCACACCGAGGCAAAACACCAAGGGTGTGGAAAAAGAACAGCAAGGGGAGCAGAGCAAGGAAGTGATTAGGGAGTACCAAAAATAGACTTTGGGGCTAGGGTGTGGCACCCCATCAGACACGACCGGAAAACATTCCTAAAGGTCAACAAACAGACTTTGAATAATTCACAGACTTTTCTTCTTTGTTTTGGTCATTGTTTTTTTATTGTTTTGTTTTCTTTTGTCTCTTTGTTTTGCTGTGCCTTGTTTTTTGTGTGCATATTAGTATCTCTGCATGTCTATCTAGATAAGATAGGCTGGTTAAAAAATCTGGAGGAGAAAACAATGGGACAGATGATTGGGGGGACAGGGGGAGCACATGGGAGAGAGAGAGGTGTGGGAAAGTAAGTGGTGTTAACCAACCCAGGGACCTGGAAACAGCAAGTGATCCTAAATCAGTGGCAAGGAGGGTACAAGAGGCCTGGTAGGGCTTGATCAAGGGCAATGTAACTGAGAGGAATTCCTGAAACCCAAATGAAGGCTGAGCATGATAGTGGGACAAGAGGAAAATAAAACGAATAAAGAACTGGGAGGCAAAAGGCATTTATAGAGGTCTAAATACAGGCATGTATATATGTAAATATATTTGGAAAAGGACATTATTATTATTATTTTTTATTATTTTATTAGGGGCTCATACAACTCTTATCACAACCCATACAGAAATCAATTGTGTAAAGCGCATTTGTACATTCATTGCCCTCATCATTCTCAAAACATTTCCTCTCCACTTAAGCCCCGGGCATTAGGTCCTCATTTTTCCCCTCCCTCCCCATTCCTCCCTCCCTCATGAGCCCTTGATAATTTATAAATTGTTATTTTGTCATATCTTGCCC
>NW_022103918.1:180320-187134 GCF_000313985.2 Echinops telfairi
ATTTGTCTTCAGTGATCCATTCGACACCTCGTGATTACACAGGCTGTATATGTTCTTCCATGTGGACTTTGTTGCTTCTGATCTAGATGGCCGTTTGTTTACCTTCAAGCTTTTACGACCCCAGACACTGTATCTTTTGATAGCCGAGCACCATCAGCTTTCTTCATCACATTTGCTTATTCACCTTACAAATCACCTAGACCAGAGTATGTACACTAGTACAGATAAGCGATCAAAACACAGAATCCAGGACAGATAAACCCCTCAGGACCAATAATGAGAGTAGCGATACCGGAAGGTAAGGGGCAGGTGGGGGGAGAAAGAGGGAACTGATCACTATGATCAACATATACCCCCTCCCTGGGGGACGAAAAACAGGTAAGTGGGTGGAGGGTGACAACGGTCAATGTAAGACATGAAGAAAATAATAATTTATAAATTATCAAGGGTTCATGAGGGAGAGAGGGTCGTGGAGAAGGCTGGGAAATGAGCTGATACCAAGGTCTTAAGTAGAAAGAAAATGTTTTGAAATATGATGGCAACATATGTACAAATGTGCTTGACACATGGATGGATGTGTGGATTGTGATAAGAGTTGTAAGAACCCCCCAAAATGATTTAAAAACAAAAAACAAAACAAAAAAACCCAATGAGTATAAGAAAGATGAAAATGTTCTATAATTGATTGTGGTGATGATTGTATAGTTTTTTTTAATATGATTGAACTCTTGAATTGTGTGATACATGAATTATATGCCAATAGAGCTCTAAAGCAAAAAAGAAGAAGGAAAAATATACTTTTAATGAATCCTGGTGGCATAGTGGGTTATGCATTGGACTGCTTAAATACAACATCAGTCATTTGAATTTATCAGCTTCTCTTTGGGAGAAAGAATAGATGATCTTGTCCCATATAAATTTACTGCCTCAGAAACCTAAGAGGGCAGTTCCGCTTTCTGTTTTAGGCTTGTTATAAGTCAGTCAACTCAGTGGTAGTGGGTTTTGATTGGCTAGCTGAGTTTAGTAGTGTTTTCTAATTTTCATTGTACAAATCTCTAACTTTCTTTTTTTAAAAAAATCATTTTATTAGGGGCTCATACAACTCTTATCACAATCCATACACACATCAATTGTGTAAAGCACATTTGTACATTCATTGCCCTTATCATTCTCAAAACATTTCCTCTCCACTTAAGCCCCGGGCATTAGGTCCTCATTTTTCCCCTCCCTCCCCATTCCTCCCTCCCTCATGAGCCCTTGATAATTTATAAATTGTTATTTTGTCATATCTTGCCCTGTCCGACGTCTCCCTTCACCCACTTTTCAGTTGTCCATCCCCCAGGGAGGAGGTCACATATAGTTCCTTGTAATCAGTTCCCTCTTTTCTACCCAGTCTCCCTCTACCCTCCCAGTATCCCCACTCACACCACTGGTCCTGTAGGGATCATCCGCCCTGGATTCCCGTATTTTCAGTTCCTATCTTTACCAGTGTACATCCTCTGGTCTAGCCAGACTTGCAAGGTCGAATTCGAGTCATGGTAGTGGGTTGTGAGGAAGCATTTAGGAACTAAAGGAAAGTCCAAGTCTCTAACTTTCCTTGTTAAGTTTATCCCTAGCCATTTCATTCTTTTAGATGCTCTGGCAGTTACATACACTCTTGTCAACTTGCGAAGGGGTGAAGTCTAGCCTGTCAATCAGGTCACAGCTTGAGGACCTCTTTTGGAGGTGCCAGAGAAATAAATAGCTCACCGGAGGCCAGATACACACAGACTCTCTGCTCTGTCTTTCTGCTGACAAGCCACATGGAGCTACGCTGATGTCCTGGAACTGGAGGAGCCATGTGAAGACCCATTCCAGTGCTGAGATGCTTCCACCACCACTGGACCCACATGACTTTCCACCCATTAGCCTGTGGTCTTCCTGACTTCGGCATCATTGCATGGCTGCATGTGTCTAAAGAGGAATTTATGGGGTAATATAGGACTTAAGGAGTTGATCTGGACCGGGCTGGTATGTTTTCTCAATATACAATTGCTCTTTGATGTAAAGTTCTTTCTTACACACATGAGTGTCTCTGGATTTGTTTCTCTAGTCAAACCAGACTAACAAAGATACTATTATAAATGGAATTTTTCCTTAATTGCATTGCAGAATGTTTATTACTAATGTGTAAAAACTCCACTCAGATTTGTGTGTTGCTCTTGTACCCTGATATTTTGTTGAATCCATTTACTTGCTCTAATAATTTTCTTTCTTTCTTTTTTTTTTTTGGCTCTAATAATTTTCTTGTGGAGTCTTTGGGATATATATATCATCATGTTGTCTCTGATCATTTTACTTCCTCTTTCCTGATATGTATATCATTGATTTCTTTTTCTTTTCTAGTTAATCAGGCTAGAACTTCTAGTACAATGTTGAATTGTTTTGATTAAATCAGGCATATTTTATCTTCCTCCTCATCTTAGGGGAAAATTTCTCAGTTTGTTCACTATTGTGATGCTAGATGTGGATTTTGGTAAACACACTTTATTATATTGGAGAGTTTTCCCTTCTAGTCCTAGCATGTTGAATATTTTCATCATGAAAGTAGTTTAATTTCTGTAAAATGGCTTTTCTGAATAAATTGAAATAATTGTGTTGTTCTTTTTGCTTTGTTAAAAGGTATATCTACATTGATTTCATTTTCTAATGTGAACCAAGCTTGCATCCCTGGGATAAATCCCACTTGGTGATAGTATACAGTCCTTTTAATAGGGTTTTGGATTCAATTTGCTAGAATTTTGTTGAGGAATTTCACCTTTATTCAAAAGAGATATTGGTCTGTAGTTTTCATTCTTGTGGTATTTTTGACTGACTTGGTCTCAGAGTGGTGCTAGGTTCATAGAGTAACTTAGAAAATATTCCCTCTGTTTAATCCAAGTAGAGTACAGAAGCAAATTCATAGACACTCATATGTGTACAAGAAAGAGCCTTATATACAAGAGCAATTGAATATTGAAAAAACATCCTAGCCCAGTCCAGACCAAGTTCATAAGTCCAATATTAGCCTATATGTCCGATAACAATCTATAAATTCCTCTTCATACTCACCGAACACATGCAATGATGCTGAATGCAGGAAGATCATGTGCCAGTTCGTGGAAAGTCTTGTGGATCCAGTGGTGGTAGAAGCATCTCAGCACTGGCAGGGGTCTCCACATGGCTCCTCCAGCTTAGGGTACCAGTGTAGATCCATGTATCTTGTCAGCTGCAATGTTTCCCAGAGAGTGAGCAGAGAGAGAGAGTGTTTCCTGCCTCCAAGAAGGAATACAGTATTTCCCAGACTCCTCAGAAGGTCATACCCACATAGAGGTCTCATTGGCTATGAACTGATTGACAGGCTAGACTCCACCCCTTCATTCTTAATCCTCTCAAATTGACAAACTATATTATAATGACCGCACCCTTCTTTTCTAGTTTTTTTTGGGAAAAGTTTAAGAAAAATTGCTGTCACTTTTATATATAGTTGGTAGAAATCCCTAGTGAAGCCATCTCATCCTGGACTTTTTCATTTGGGACCTTTTTTATTCAATTTTTTTCACTTGTTATAGGTATGTGTTAGGCTGAGTTCTCTAAATATACAAAGCCAGTGAAGTTTGTCTGTGTATATATATAAAACTCCAAATGCACAGATATCAAGTTGATTCCTACTCAGAGCAACTTTATAGGACAGAACAGACATCATTGAGAACAGAACTCCCTCTGTGGGTTTCTGAGACTGTAACTGTATTATTTTTTTTGAGACAGTACCACTTTATGGGTATAGAAATTCTCATCTTTCTCCCAAGGATCTACTGAGGGTTTTGAACTGCTTGCATAAGTAGCATAATATATGAGTAGAGCTCCCTGTGTATTATTATAGAAAGAGATTTACATCAAGGAGCAATTCATACATTGTAGAAATAGGCAATTCCATTCCAGTTCAAGTCTTGTGGGTTAGATGTAGACTGGAAGCTTCTCCTGCTTCATGTAACTACAAGGGCTGATATACAGGAAGCTGAAAGATGAAGAAGGGAAATCACAGGCTGATGGATACAAAGCAGAATGAGTCCAAGATCGGCAGTCTGATGGTTCCCGGGATTGGCAGGTGATGTAACAGGAACTCAGTAAGCCAGATGAAAGATCCAGATTCAGCAGTAGAAATAAGTTTGTTTCTGTGCACTGTCAATCCATAATAAGATTTGGTCATGTCCTAAATAAAACTTCCCTTACTTGTATCAAGCCTGTGACTAGATTAAGTAGATGGTACTCCATCTTATTCTTTCCACAACTGTTTGGCTGATTCACAGAAGATCCCATCATAGAACTGGCCACACCATGATATTAGCCCATATGTCTGATACCAATCTATAAAGTCACCTTCAACTCATGAAACGCATGCGATGATGCTGAATTCAGGAAGATCACAGGCCAGTGGGTTGGAAGTCTTCTGGATCCAGTGGTGTAAGCATCTCAGCACTGGCAGGGGTCTTTACATGGCTTCTCCAAGTTCCCAGGGCTGCATCACGGTAGGTCTATGTGGCTTCTCCTCAGGGATGTCTCGCAGGGAGTCAGCCTTGTCAGTAGAGAGTCTCCAAGGGAGTGACTAGAGGGAGAGAAGACTTCTGCATCCAAGGAGGAAATGCAGGATTTCCCAGAATTCTCAGGAGCAGACCATGCCCACACAGAGACTTCATTGGCTATGATCCGATTGACAGACTAGACTTCACCCCTTCATTCTTAATCCTCTCAAGTCCCAAAATGACACCAGATCATGTGACTATCAGAGACCACCCTTTGTCAATTTGACACTTTCACATAACTCTTTAGGCATATATAATTTTCATACAAACAATAAAAAAATCATCTGTACCTAACAGAATAACACTAAAATGCATACAATTCAATATGTCATCCTTATTTAAATATAACATTCTATCAGTGAACAAAACAAAAATATTCTATGCCTATCAGTTTCAGTTAACTAACACCTACACCTTGATCCTATAATCCTATGAATATATCCCCCCATCTATGAAAGTTTGTAAGCCAAGCACTTCATGCCTTTATCCCCCTATTTTGGGTATGCAATTTCTATAATGCCCACTTACATCGACCTGGTGCTCTGAGGAGACAATTATATTCTTTGAAGTGAAGAAACTTCACTCCAGTTGGAACCTTGTGACATCCGCATCCATAAGCAAAGTCAAATCAGAACAGTAAACCATGAAGTCTGTAGCAATATGCACCAGTTCACAGGTTCGAATAACTTCTCTTCATCTGGTTGAGTTCTGGTCAACTCAATGTGGGCTGCCTCACTAGGGTATCCATTGGTCGCCTTGCCTTTAGACCATTGCCCCATCACAAATCCTCAACAAGCCTAGCCCCCTTCTGCTGGGTCATGAACTTCAGATCAGTCAACCCGCTCTCTTCTTCTCTAGTTCCTATAAACCAAGTCCATGGGTGTCAGTGGCCAGAGTCAACCCATCTCTTGATTGCTGCATTTCCTCCACTTTCACTCAACAAGTGGGTCCAGGTGGTCACCTAGCAAGCATTTCAGCCTGCCCACAGGCTCTCTTTAAGGTTCAGTCCCAGAGAGGAGATTTCTTCATGGCTTCAGATTTTTGAAGCTACTGGCACAAACCACTGGTTCAAAATTCCAAACTCCAAAAAGTTCCTTTTTTCCTTCAATCTGTCAATCTTGCCCTTAGGCAGATCTCTTGGAATGCAAATATCCTGAGAGTACTCCAAAGCACTGGGTGGAGCATATCTTTTCAAAGCTTTCATTGCAGGCATGTCCTAAACTCATTTAAAGATCAAATTTTGTAGGGAACCAGTGGAGAGGTCTGAGGGGCTGGCCCCGATCCCAACTATGTGAACAACTGCCCCTTCCACCAGAAGAATTTATTTCAAAGGATGGCATTGATTCTGCAGCTCAGCGAGAGGGACATGTCTGATCAGAGCACATGGGAGCAGATGAAGGGGGAGGAGGAGAGAGTGGAGCACATCCTGGCCCACCAGGCCTTGAGGACAATGTTCCCGCTCAGAGCAGCCAGTCCACAGAGAGGACCACATGGCCAGTCCCAGTATGAGACAGGATGTCCCTCACTGACTCATAGCCCTACAGGGGACAACACTGGAAACACAGTATGGGAATTGTGCCCAATCTGATCCCACCACACCGAGGCAAAACACTAAGGGGGTGCAACAGAACAGCAAGGGAACAGAGCAGCAATGTCCTCAGGGAATGCCGAAGGTGGACTTTGGGGCCAGGGATTGGTGCCCCAATAGACCGGACTTAAAAACACTCTTAAAGGCCAACAAACAGTCCTTGAACTAACTACAAACTTTTTTTTCTTGTTGTGTTTTGTTTTCTGTCATTGGTTTGCTGTTGTTGTTTTGTTTTATAATGTTGTGCGGTTTTGCTCTGTCTTGTTTTTGTGCATGTTATTATCTCCACAGGTCTGTCTAAATAGGATAGTCTGGATGAACAATCTGGAGGAGAAAACAATGGGGCCGACAGTTCTGGGGGAATATGGGAGAGGGGGAGGTGGGGGGAAAGGTAGTGGTGTTAACAAACCCAGGGACAAGGGAACAACAAGTGATCCAAACAAGTGATGAGGAGGATGTAGGAGGCCTGGTAGGGCATGATCAAGGGTAATGTGACCAAGAGGAATTACTGAAACCCAAATGAAGACTGAGCATGATAGTGGGACAAGAGGAAAGTCAATGGAAATAGAGGAAAGAGCTAGGAGGCAAAGGGCATTTATAGAGGTCTAAATACAGGCATGTACAT
>NW_022103918.1:187795-189815 GCF_000313985.2 Echinops telfairi
GCGGAGTGGAGACCCAAAGCCCATTAGTAGGCCACTGGAAATCCCCTTACAGAAGGGTCTTGGGGAGGAGACGAGCCAGTCAGGGTGCGATGTAGCAATGATGAAACATACAAATTTCCTCTAGTTTCTAAATGCTTCCTCCCCTCCACTATCATGATCCCAATTCTACCTTACAAATCTGGCTAGACCAGAGGATGAACACTGGTACAGATAGAAACTGGAAACACAGGGAATCCAGGAAGGATGATCCCTTCAGTACCAGTGGTACTGGGAGGGTGGAGGACCAGTGGTACTGGGAGTGTGGAGGAAGGGTGGGTTGGAAAGGGGGAACTGATTACAAGGATCTACATATAACCTCTTCTCTGGGGGATGGACAACAGAAAAGTGGGTGAAGAGAGAGATGTCGGACAGCGCAAGATATGACAGAATAATAATTTATAAATTATCAAGGGTTCATGAGGGAGGGGCAGCGGGGAAGGAGAGGAAAAATGAGGATCTCAGGACAGGGGCTTAGGTTGAGAGCAAATATTTTGAGAATGATGAGGGCAATGAATGTACAAATGTGCTTTATGCAATTGACATATGTATGGATTGTGATAAGGGTTGTATGAACCCCTAATAAAATGATTTAAAAAGATCAAATTTTAATGGCTCAAAGCAAGTGGGCTTACAAGCTTTCTATTTTCATACTTTCCAATAAACATTTCTATCAATCATTATATCAATAATAAGCAGAAGAAATCAGTATAAACAAAGGAGAATCAGATAGTAAACTCGATTCTTAAAGTAGACAAGTTCAATCCTTATTAAGCTTATCTAAATCCTTACCTAAACTATTCTATTGATACAAAAATATGGGATTAGGTCTCTGAGAGTATCAAACCCGAGCCAGGCTTTCTGTCAGCCATTTTCCTCAAGTAGCATCGTTCCTGAGACATTCATACGGCAATTTCTAACCCTGAGCTCAAAATATACATTAATCACATTAATTTTTGCCATTTCACACAGGAATAACCAAAAACTATAACCAAACAAAATAATAAAAACTTAACTTCCCATATTCTTTCCAGAAAACAGCATAGTAAATTGCATGGACATATCTGACTTCTGGCTAGCCAAAGAAGAAACACTACCATGAGGCAGAAGTCATACAAGCATCTACTCTGCATCTTTGTGATTTGTTTCTCTAGTACCCCACTCCCAAGGTACCATAACCAAGGTACCATGTGTTAGTCTGGGTCGACCAGAGAAAAAAATCCATAGAAACTCATATGTGTATAAGAGAGAATTTTATATAAAGGATAATTATACATTAAGAAAGCATCCCAACCCAGTCCACATCAAGTCTATAAGTCCTATATCAGCTCATATGTCTGATACCAATCTATAAAGTCATCTAAAGACTCTCAAAACATGCACCATTTAATATACTTATTTCGTCAATGCAAAAAATGAATGAATCTTGGAGAATGACAATGGATTCATGGAAACTTAACCATGTGGTGACTTCAGTTGATGCTGCTGTTCCAAATGTGGTTTCATGGCGTGAGCAAATGAATACATCTCGTAGTACTTTTCAGGCAGCTATTGATCTGGTCTTTCCTTTTTCTCAATCTGGTGATACACATTCACCTCCCTCCTTCAAGATTATATCAACTTTCCAGCACCATAATGATTTAGTCTATAGGGAACTTGATCGCCTTTCCCTTCCACGTAATGTCACACTGACCTATTAAATAGATGTTGACTGGACCTAGTAAGGAAGGAGTATCAATGGTTTTAGACTTATTGTTAAATGTTTGAGTTAAAGTTTGGGAAATTAACCTGATATAAATTCAGGAAAGTGAAGCAGGAAGCTGGAAAATCACAGGCTGGTGGGCACAGAGGCAAGGGACTCCAAGGTCAATGGAAACATTATAGACTTTCCACCTCAGTGAAATATCTAGGGGTCCAATGGTGTATGGCATGTTGAGATATTCCTAATAAGTAAAGGATAAGTTATTGCATCTGTTCCCCCCGC
>NW_022103918.1:189915-191201 GCF_000313985.2 Echinops telfairi
GGCCTCGTTGGATTTTGGAGGCAACATATGCCTCACATGAGTGTGCTACTCCAGTTTATTTATCAAATGACTTGAAAAGCTGCTACATTTGAGCAAGGTCCAGAACAAGAGAAGACTGCAAGAGTTTCAGGCTGCGATGTAAGCCGCTCTGCTTCTTAGGCCCTATCATTCAGCAGATCCATGATATTGAAGTGTTAGTGGCAGGTAGAAAGACCGTTTGGAGCTTTTAACAGGCCTCCTGTGGAATGACATTGCAGACCTGGAGGATTTTAGAGCCAAGTCCTGCTCTCCATTGTAGCAACCTACTTTCCTCTTCAGAAACAGCTTTAAACTTTAAGCTTGTTACTGGACCTTAGTAGAGACCAAACACCTCACCATAGGGCCACCGAATCACCATGCAGTCTGGGCTCTCTATCATGACAGTTTTGTCTGACCCACAGTGTGTTACACAGGGCAGACTAGAGAAACAAATCCAGTGACATATATATGTAAGAAAGAGATAATTATATATCAGGATAGAATTATATATCAAGATATAATTATATATCAGGAAAACACCCCAGTCCAATTCAAGCCCATAAGTCCATATTAGTCCATAAGTCCCTCCACAAACTCATGCAGCCACATGCAATGGTGCAGAATTCAGGACGATCACAGACCAGTGGGTACAAAGTCTTTTTGGATCCAAAGGCAGTGGGCACATCTCCAGGACTCTGGCAGCAATCAGGGTCACCCAGCAGGAAGGTGAAGGTAGAGACAGAAGGGAAGTTCCCAGGGCCGTCCTTATGATAAAGCCACACCCACAAGGAAGCACCATCAGTTTGTAACCTGATGGGCAGGTTGAATACCACCCCTACACTAGCACTATTATATATCTTCATGCTGACATTAAATTTAATCTACCACACACAAAGTCATGAAGTTGAACATGAATAGCAGCATGCCATCATTAAATGGAAGTGGTATATATAAGATTGGGTTTGAGCCAGACCTGCAGGGATAAGTAAGCTGCATTAAAAAAATGGCCCAACTATCTCCTGTCACATTACCTTCTGTGGTAATTAGATGATTTTATGTCAACTTGATGATGTATGAAAGTGTAAGGGGTGGAATCAAGCCTGTCAATCAAGTCATATGCTTGATGATGTTTCCTGGGGGTGTGGTCTTCTTCTTCTTCTTTTTAATCATTTTATTAGGGGCTCATACAACTCGTCACAATCCATACACACATCAATTGTGTAAAGCGCATTTGTACATTCATTGCCCTCATCATTCTCAAAACATTT
>NW_022103918.1:191995-208231 GCF_000313985.2 Echinops telfairi
GCCACATTTGCTTATGCACCCATTTGTCTTCGGTGATCCGTTCCACACCTTGTGATCACACAGACTGACATGTTGTTCCATGTGGGCTTTGTTGCTTCTGAGCTCGATGCCTGCTTGTTTACCTTCAAGCTTTTAAGACCCCAGACGCTATATCTTTTGACAGCTGAGCACCATCAGCTTTCTTCAGGTTGTGGTCTTCTTATAAGCGGAGAAACTCGGAACCTCTCTCTCTCTGATCCTCCCCCTTCCTGCCTGCTGGAACTCTACCTGCCTCCAGGGGCGGCCCCATATGGACTGCCTGACCCTGAAAGCTTTCAGCTGCCCTGCCATGTTTCCATTGACCTTGGATCCACTTGACTCTGCACCTGTCCTGTGATTTTCCTGCTTCCAGCTTCACTCTTTCATGTCATCTGCCTTCAGCTACATGCATGTTAGGTTAGATTGACTAGAGAAACAAATCCAGCGACACTCATACACACAGAGAGAGCTTTATATCAAGAAGTAATTATATATGAAGCAAATATCCCAGCCCAGTCCAGATCAACTCCATAAGTCCAATATTAGGCCATGAGTCTGATATTTGTCCATAAATCCCTCTTCGGACTTATGTGGTCACATGCAATGATGCAGGATGCAGGAAGATCACAGGCTGATGGTGCAAAGTTTTGGGGATCCAACGGCAGTGGAAGCATCACAGGGCTCTGGCAGATTTCACTGTGGCTCGTCATCAGGAAGGTGAAGGCAGAGAGAAATAGAGGGACTGGCCTCCAGAGAGCCATTTATCTGCTGTACCTCCACAGGAGGACATCAAGCTGTGACCTGATTGACAGGCTAAACTCCACCCATATCTTCTTACAGTTGCCATGTTGGCACAAAAACACCTATTTATCACAATGACTATGAAGAGGGACTTATGGACTAGCATTAGGCTTAGGGACTTGAGTTAGCCGGAGCTAGGATATCTTTTTAAAAAATTATTAATATTTTATTACTTCAATAATCTGCTTTTAAAATATGTAGTAGTAATGTCATTCATGGCCACAGGCAATTTAGTATAGAACGATTGCAGCCTGGGTTAGATAATCACACTTGAAATTGTAAAGCTCTTTGGCACTTTCAAAGTGCTCTAACATCCATTATCAAATTCGATCTTTACAATTATCCTAGGAAGTGAGTAACTGCCTTTTTTTTCTTTTCCTTTTAATTTTTTTATATAAATACATAATTTTATTGGGGGCTCTTACATCTCTTATAACAATCCATACTTCAATTGTGTCAAGCACATTTGTACATATGTTGCCTTCATTGTTTTCAAAATTCCTTCTTTCTGTTTGAGCCCTTGATATCAGCTTCTCTTTTTTCCCTACCTCCCACCATCATGCACCCCTGATAACTTATAAATTATTATTATTTTCATATCTTATACTGTCCACTGTCTTCCTTCATCTATGTTATTGTTTGTCCCCTTGGAGAGGTGGGGGGATTGTGCATCATTGTAGTTGGTTCCCCGTACCTCCCCCTTCTCCTCCCACCTTCCCTCTATGCTCATGGTATCGCTACTCCCATTGCTGTTCCTGAGGGATTTATCTGTCCTGGATTCCATGTGAAAGCTCTTATCGGTACTAGTGTATGTGCTCCCGCCTAGCTGGATTTGTAAGGTAGTACTGGAGTCATGATATTGGGGAGGAGGAAGCATTAAAGAACTAGAGGAGTGCGGTGTGTTCCCTCAGTACTGTGCTGCACCCAGGCTGTCTCATTCTTAACTTGTGACCCTTCTGTGAGGGAATGTCCAATTACCTACAGATGGGTTTTGGGTCTCCCCATCATTTGTATTGATATGTTTGTTTGTTTGGGATCATCTGATGCCTAATATCTTATCCCATTGACACCCTGTGATCACACAGGCTGATGTGCTTCTTCCATGTGGGCTTTGTTGCTTCCCTGCTAGATGGCTGCTTATTTATCTTCAAGCCTTTAAGACCCCAGATGCTACAACTTAGCCAGGCACCATCAGCTTACTTCACCACATTTGCTTATGTACACATTTTAAATTCAGTGATTGTGTCAGGATGGTGAGTATCACAGAATGCCAGGTTATTAGAACAAACTGTCCATTGAGGGAGTACTTGAGTAGAGACCCAGTGCTCCACCAATTTGGGTTGCTTGTTGTTCCCTTGTCCCTGGGTTTGTTAACTCCTCTTCCCTTCCCCCGACCTCCCCCTCTCCCATGTCCCCCCGGAACTGTCAGTCCCGTTGTTTTCTCCTCCAGATTGTTCATCCAGACAGGCCTGCGTAGATTACTTCTTAATATAAAACTTTCTTATATAAATATAAGCATCACTGGATTTGTTTGTTTAGACAATCTGGCTTAACACACCTTCTTTCTCCCAGTCTGTACCAATGGCCTCATGAGGTTTCCTTATGATTAGATCAGTTGACTGAGGAAGAGAAAACTCATGTTTGTTTATAGATAGTTCTTCATGCTTTGAATGTTCAGGATATTTGCACTCAAAACACTGGGTGGGGCTTATCTTTTCAGAGACTTCTTCAAATAAATGGCTGCAGATAGTGAGCTATTTTCATACTTCCTAATAATCATCTATCAATTATTATATCAATAACAATAGGCAGAAGAAGGCAGTATAAACCTTGTATAATCTGATCTTCAAAGTACAACTCAGTTCTTAAAAGTAAAATTTAATCCTTATTTATCTTATCTTAAATCTTATCCAAACCATTCCATTGATATGAAATATGTCCTTAGGCCTCTGACATCAAGCCATTTTGATCTACTGTCAGCCATTTGGACTAAGCAGCATGTTCTTACAAGAGAAGTTCAAAGGACAATTTTACATCTTGAGCTCAAAATGCACATTTACCACATTCATTTTCACTATTTCACACAGGAATAACAAAAAACAACTTCTAGGAACCCAAACCTTCACTTTCCATGTTCTTTCCAGAAAACAATCCAGTAAACAGTGCGGCCCTATCTGACTTCTGGCTACACAAAGAAAAAAAAAAACGACCATGAGGCAGAGGCCAAACAGCATCCACTTTCCATTTTCATGATTTGTTTCTCTAGAGCCCCACTCCCAAGGTATCATAATGTGTTGGATTGGATTGAGTAGAGAAACAAATCCAGAGACACTCATATATGTGTAAGAAAGAGGTTTATTTAAAAGAGTAATTATATGTGGAGAAAACCCAGCCCAGTCCAGATCAAGTCCTTAAGTCCAATATTAGCCCATAAGTCTCCAATATCAGTCTATAAATCCTTCTTCAGACTCATGCAGCACATGTAATGATGCAAAATGCAGGAAGATCACAAGCTGGTGGGTGCTAAGTCTTGAGGATCCAATGGCAGTGGAAGAGTCAAAGGGCTGGCACAGATCTCTGTATGGCTCAATGTGTTTTGTCAACAGGAAGGTGAAGCATGTCTCAGCAAGTCGGCATGGCTTATCAACAGGAAATTGAAAGCAAAGAGAGAGGAAATTCCCAGAATCCTCATGAGAAGGCAATGTCCACAAGGCGGCATCATCAGGCTGTGGACAGGCTAGACTCCACCCCTAGATTTATTTATCTAGTTGACATGAAATTATGTAACTAACACAGGTCCCATTTAAAAGTGGACTGCCACAATATCATTATACCTTTCTAGGACCTTCTTCAAGAACAGTGGTGAAAGGACATCCTCCCTCCTCCCAATGGGCAGAAAATTGAGAAGTACACCTGATTGTTCGTATTTGGAAAGAAGAGGTACAGATGTGCAGCTATATATTGATCCATGGGCTGTGGTTAACAGTTGGCTGGATAGTCAGGGACTTGGAAAAAGCACGATTAGAAAATTGGTGACAAGGAGGTGTGGGGAAATGGTATGTGGATAGATTTTTTTCTCAATGGACAAAAAGTAACAAAATTTGCATCTCATGTGTATGCTCACCAAAGAATTAACTCTGCAAAGGAGGATTTTAGCAATCAAATGAATAAAATGACTTTTGTGGAAATCAGCCATCCTCTTTCCCCAGCCATTCCTGACCTTGTCCAATGAACTCGTCAATAAAGTGGCCATGGTTGCAAGGATGGTTATGTGTGGGCTCAGTAACATGGCCCTCTACTCACTAAGATGATCTTGGCTACTGCCACTGCTGAATGCACAATCTGTCGGCATACGAGACCAATACTCATCCTACAAAATGAGACCATCTGTTGGGGAGCTCAGCCAGCAATCTGGTAACAGGCTTATTACATAGGACCACTTCCGTCATGAAAAGGGTATTGGTTTGTTCTTACTAGAATAGATACTGACTCTGAAAATGAATTATCCTTCCATACATACAATGCTTTTGACAAAATTACCATTTGTGGGTTTTAAGAATGTGTGGTATGGTGCCACAAATACTATTGCTTCAGATCAAGGGACACAGTTCACTGCAAATGAAGTGAACTGCTCATGCTCACAAAATTCATGGTCTCTTTTCATGTTCTCAGTTAACCGGAAGCACATGGCTTAACAGAATGATGGAATGTTCTTCTAAAGAGATCAAGATGGTGCTCAGATATGTGACAATACCTTGCAGGGAGTGGGTAATGTCCTCTAGAAGGCTGCATATGTTCTAAACTAGTGTCCAATGTGTGGTACTGTTTCTTCCATAGGCAGGATTCATGGTCCAGGGTTCACGGTGTAGAAATGGTAGTTGCACCACTCACTATTACTCTTAGTGATCTACCAGCAACTTTTTTACTCCTTCTCCCTGCCTGGAGGTCTTAGCTCCAAAGAGAGGAATACTCCCACTTGGACACCCAGCACAGATCCCATTGAGCTGGAAGTTAAAACTGTCTCCTGGTCATTTTGAGCTCCTCATACTCTGGCTCATCAGACAAAGAAGGGAGTTACCCTCATGCAGAACCTGTACATTGACCCAAAGGAAGCTGTTCAAACAGAACAAGGGGACACTGCATGTTCTAAATCAGGAAACACGTGTGCCAGGGTTGTGTCCTTTCATCATTTATATTACATCTTTATTCTGAGCAGATAATCTGAGAAGTTGGACTATATGAAAAAAAGTATAGCATTAAGATCAGAGGAAGGCTCATTAAAAGTCTGTAATATGTCAATCACCCAATCGTGCTTGTTGAAAGCAAGGAGGATGTGAAGCAATTACTGATGAAGATCAAACACTCTAGCCTTCAATATGGATTGTACCTCAATGTAAAGAGAGGTCAAATCCTTACAATGGGACCAATAGACAACATAATGTTAACCAGTGAAAAGATTAAAGTCAAAGATTTTGCATAGCTCCAAAATCAATACTTTTGGAAGCAGTAGCAAAGAAATCAAATGAATTATTGCATTCTGCCCATCTGTTACACAAGATATCTTTACAGTACTAAAAAAATAAGTCACTTTGAGGACTAAAGTATACCTGATCCAAGTCATGGTATTTTCAATGGACTCATACACATTTAAAAGCTGGATCATGAATAAGGAAGATTAAAGAATTGATATGCCTGAATTATGGTGTTGGCAAAGAATATTGAAAGTATCATGGACTTCCAGAAGAAAAAATAAATTTGTCTTGGAGGAAATACAGTCATAAGCTCCTTAGAAGTGAGGGTGGTGAAACTTAACTGTCATATACATTGGGCATGTTATCTGCAGAGACTAGTGGCTGGAAAGGGAGTAGGTTTGACAGAAGGCCAGTAAAAAAGAGGAAAACCCTCATTGAGGTGGATTGACACAGTAGCTGTAATAATGGGCCCTAACATAACAATTGGGAAGACCGCGCAGTACTGGGCAGTATTTTATTCGGATGGTTTCCTATGAATTGGAGCTAACTAGATGCCGCATAACAGCTCTGCCACATAGTGGTTATACATTAGGCTGCTAACCACAGGGTCAACATTTCAAAAATCACCATCTTCTCCGAGGGAGAAATATGATATTTTCAATATTGGTAGAGTTAGAGTTTCAGAAAACCACAAGGCCAGTCTACCCTGTCCTATAGGGTAACTATGAGTTGGAATCAATTTATGGCAGCAAGTTTGGAATTTGTTTGCTTTTGAGATGCCATATAACAACAACAGCCTTCCAAACAGTGTGAAAAGAAATTTGTGATAAGGTGTGGTAGTTACATAATTTCATGTCAACTTGAAGACACATAAAAGTGTAGGAGTGGAGTTCAACCTGCTAATCAGGTCAAGGCCTGATGGTGCCTCCTTGTGGGCGTGGCCTTCTCATGGGGAGGGACCTGCGAACCTCCCCCTCTCACTCTGCCTTCACCCCCCTGCTGGTGAGCCAGGCTGAGACCTGCCAGCATCCCTGCCATTGGATCCACACAACTTTGCACTCACTGACCTATGACCTTCCTGCATTCTGCATCATTGCTTGTAACTGTGTGAATCTGAAGAGGGACTATGGACTAGTATTCAATTTATGGACTTGAGTTGGACTGAGCTGGGATGTTTTCTTGATATACAAGTACTTTTTTTTTTAATCGTTTTATTAGGGGCTCCTACAACTCTTATCACAATCCATACATACATCAATTGTGTAAAGCACATTTGTACATTCATTGCCCTCATCATTCTCAAAACATTTGCTCTCCACCCAAGGCTCTGGCATCTGCTCCTCACTTTTTCCCCTCCCACCCCACTCCCCACTCCCTCATGAACCCTTGATAATTTATAAATTATTATTTTGTCATATCTTGCACTGTCCGATGTCTCCTTTCACCCACTTTTCTGTTGTCCGTCCCCCAGCAAGGAGGTTATATGTAGATCCTTATAATTGGTTCCCCCTTTCCAATCCACCCACTCTCCACCCTCCCAGTATCACCACTCACACCACTGGTCCTGAAGGGATCATCCGCCCTGGATTCCCTGTGTTTCCAGTTCCTATCTGTACCAGTGTACATCCTCTGGTCTAGCCAGATTTGTAAGGTAGAATTGGGATCATGATAGTGGGTGGGGGAGGGGGAGGGAGGAAGCATTTAGGGACTAGAGGAAAGTTGTATGTTTCATCGTTGCTACATTGCACCCTGACTGGCTCGTCTCCTCCCCAAGACCCTTCTGTAAGGGAATCTCCAGGGGTCTACAAATGGGCTTTGGGTCTCCACTCCGTACTCCCCCCCCCATTCACTATGATATGATTGTTTGTTCTGATGATGCCTGAAACCCGATCCCTTCAACACCTTGTGATTGCACAGGCTGGTGTGCTTCTTCCATGTGGGCTTTGTTGCTTCTGAGCTAGATGGCCGCTTGTTGACCTTCAAGTTTTTAAGACCCCAGACGCTATATCTTTTGATAGCTGGCCACCATCAGCTTTCTTCACCAACAATTACTTCTTGATAGAGAGTTCTTTCTTACACATATATTGAGTGTCACTGGATTTGTTTCTCTAGTCAACCTGACCTAATACCTAAGACTATTTGCTTGTGTCTTTTCTGTTATAGCAGAAATTAAGATAGTGAACCTCTTTGCAAACTGGAAAATAATAATAAATATTATCAAGTTCTGGTTGCATAAACTTCTTTCCTGATGAGTGTGGGAAAAATTTGGAAGTTACTCAGACTGAGCAATTCTGTACCTATTAGACTCCTACTATAACTGTTGGCTAACCCTATTATGCTACTGGTAAAACACTGGTGGTTTAGCGGTAAGTTGATTTCCAGCCAATGTACGTCATGTACAGCCACCACCCATTTATTTTGTGTTTCTACATGAACAGATTTCTGCTAAGTGCCCATAGTAAGAGAGACCAAGTAAAAAGGTCTGATGATCTATTTCCAAAATCCTTATAGTTAGCAATGCTCCAATCTTCAACTACTCATGGGGATGATGTAAGACTGAATTGTGCATGGGACCCACATGAACCGAAGGCCATCTAGTTTTCATTTAGGAGCCCTGTAGTGGTCATGCATGGGCTGCTAACCACAAGAGCAGCAGTTCGAAACCACCAGCTGCTCCTCGGGAGAAAGACGGGTTTTCTATTCCAGTAAACTGTTAGTCTCAGAAATTCACAGGGGCAGTTCCACTTTGTCCTATAGGGTCATTTTGAGTCAGCAATGACTCATGGCAGAGTGAATTTTCACCTAACACACTGAGCTATTATTATGTACTAGCATTGTTTGAACTGTTTTGCTAGAATTTATTCTTCATAAAAATCATAAAAATCTTGCAAAGTATGAACTACTTTTTATTCTCATTTAAGAAAATTGACCAGTCATTGGTAAGTAATTTCTTTTTTCTGCTATTAAGTATAGGTAACTGAGAGAATCAATTATCTTTTTTTTCCCTTATAGAAGAGATACAGAGATAAACCTAATATATTCTCTTATTCCATTTCCAAGGAGCCTTAGTGCTGTGTGGATTAAGTGTTAGGTGGCTAGCTGTAAAGTCAGCAGTTTGAATCCTCAAGGACTCGGTAGAATAAAGATGAGGCTTTCTGCTGCTGTAAAGATTTACAGCCTCAGAAGCCCTAAGGGGCAGGTCTACTCTTTCCTTTAGGGTCATTATAAGTTGGAATCAACTCAGCAATAAGTTTGTTTTTCATTTATTCCATTCCCACTTCTCTTATTATTTTAGAGTGGAACTGTTAATACTGATAGTAATATTTATCTTCACAGAACATTTATTTTATAATTTATTAAGCACCTAAGTACTAAATAAACTAGAATAAGCAATTATAATTGAGCACCTATATGTACTTTAAGGTCCTGGTAGACCAAGTGGCTAATCATTGGACAATCAACTCAAAGTTTGGCAGTTCAAACCAAGCCAGAGGCACTTCAGAAGACAGATCTGGTGATATGCTCCCCCACAGTCACCACTTTGGACACCCTAAGGTGCAGTTCTAATCTGCATAATTGGGGCTGTTAGGGTCGACTCTATTTGATAGCAACTCTAGTTAATCACTCATACACCACGTTCTGTGCTAAATACAAAGTTTAGAAATCCAACAACGCCATGCTAATTACATCACTTCCTGATTTAGAAGTACTAGAAGTCCTTTTAGTCATCCGTATTACCCTCCGGTTAAAGCCCTGCTTTTAGGTCAGAAACGTATTCAATCTAATCTTGTGTGAGATTATCTGTCCTGGGAAGGTACTTCTTATTTCCCAAGTCTGGATTAGGTAATTCTCCTAAAAGCCACTGCGTACAAGTAAATTAAAAGGTCCAAATTGGAAAAGTAAATATTAACTACCTTACACTCATCTCTTAGCATGTACAAAAATCTGTTTATCTCTCTGCATTCCTTCACCAAAATCAAACCCACAGCCATCGAGTCGATGCAACTCATAGTCACATTATAGGACAAGGTAGAACTGCTCCTGTGGGTTTCTGAGACTGTTAACGCATGGGAGTAGAAGAGCAGCTGGTTTTGAACTGTTGACATGACAGTTAGCAGCTCAAAGTGTAGCCACTATGCCAGCAGCGCTCCTTCTGCATTCGTTCGAGTATGGATTTTTTTGTGGACAGCACAGTGTTGTATTTACTGTATGCATTGTAACGCCAGATAGTTTGAGAATACATCAATTGCTAAGTAAATCTTGATAGTGAAAAATGACTTAAAACCGCAAACATTACGAACGGTTATTTACAAGGCCTTTCTTTTCAAAAACACATTTGTGTTTATCCCATTATTTAGTCTTTCAGAAGTTAACCACCGGAATTATCACCATTTTAGAGATGAGAAAACTGAGTCACATGCTTACTCCAGTAATACAGGCAAACTCGCAATATTGCAACAGTTTCTGGGGGAGGGATACTACTGGAGGTGTTTGCTTTGTTAAAGAACAACCAAGGATCCTTGCTCGACTCATTTATATTAATGAGTTCAAAGTATACTTTAAAAATTATTGATCAACAAATTACCAAACATATTTTAGCATCATTTTTCAAAAATCTTTATTTCAGGTTTTAGTTCTTGCCTACTTAGTTGCTCCCTTCCCTAGTGGTGCTCACAAAGTGCTACCACCCCTTAAGACACAGTAACTCAAAGAAAAAACAAAACCAACTCGCGGCAACTGAAGCGCGCAGCGCCACCGCGGGACTTCTTTTTCCTTTTCCCCAGTAGGAGGCGGGGCCAAGTGCCCTCATTCAAATAAAAAACCAGGAGATTTGCATGGGGAACGGTCAGTCCGTGAGTCTATTGGCTGATAGAATATAGGCGTGGCCAAGAAGACAAGAACGGAGCTCCGCCCACACTTTTTTGCATAACGGCCTGGGCGCGTGTAAGGGAGAAGCGGGTTTGTTTTTGAATCTGCAGAGGCGGCGGCGGCGGCGGCGGCGCGGCAGCGCGGCGAGAGGCGCGCGCGAGTGAGGCGGCTGCGTGTGTGACGGCGGAGCGGACGGCTCAGTGGGAAGGAAGGAACGTGGTTCCTCCTCCCGGTTTTCCCTCCCGGAAAGGTACCTGTGCATTCCAGGGGCTGATACAACCACATTTTGTGGTGGAATGACTGTATTTCCGAAAAGTGAAGACCGCATTATGGCGGCGCCCGGAGTTGGGATTGCGCCTGCGCGCTCGCGGCGCTGCGGCCGGGCGCTGCATGGGAGCACGTGATCGTGCGGGTCGGGCTCTAGCTGCAGTCGTGCAGCCGACGGGGCGGTGGCTGCGCAAGCGCAATATTCATGTTCAAGAGCTAATGTTCTGCTGGACGCCATTTGGGTTCTAGATTTATTTTTCATCGTCCTCGAGGGGTTTCAGTCAGTGGCTCGAAATTCTCACGGTTTTCAAGGGAAACATTCCTCTTCTGTTGCCCTCCTTTCTGATCCCAAACTCATCTTTTACGTTCCTCCGAGAAAATGGGGAGTTGCTTTTCTGTAAAAATTAAGAGTTGGTGGTGGTTCGCGGTAATGTAGCTTCTAGGATGTTGCTGGATGTTATGTTTAGAGAGATCACACATTCTTGCACCCCGTCGCGTTTCACGGAAGTGCATTTATTTGAAGTACATATTTGTAAGTACATTTTCAACCACATTTGTACCAGTTCTGTTAGAGATACGAGGCATGTTTGCAAAATACAATACATTTAAGTTTTAGAAGTATAGGGTGCGTTGATGGAGGTAATGAAATAACGTAAAATGTACTTTGAAATCAAACCTGTGTCCTGGTGTAAAAATTTTGATTCTGAGTCGATGAAATTTTACGTTCAGGTTGTGTCAGTGTCTTAGCATGCTTACTGATTCTGATCTTGTTAATTTGACTTTTAAAAAGAAATCGCATGTTCTTACCATTTTGCTGGTAAGGGTGCGCAAAAAAGAATTTACTTGATAAACTTCAGAAAAAGAAATTCTACAACTACATACATGTCTTTGTGAGGAATCAACTGGGCTATCAATAAAAATGTTTGATTCTTAATCATACCCATATTAAGTATTTGTTTATGAACTATTATTTTGTTTGCTTTTAAAAGTTTTACGCGTGCTTCAAGTTTAGTTTCTTAAAGATCAGGTATTTATAATTGTAAATATGCTGTTGCTTATTTTAGTTCAAAAGGCGTGTTAGTATATTTAAGTCTTCTATAACTCATTTGAGCTAAATTATATAAGATTTCATTTGATTCCCCCATTATGCAAATTCTTAGTTGGCTAAATGCTTCTAAACTATTTTAACAACTTAAAAAAATTTTTTTAACAACTTTTATCTCTTGATTTTGATATACCAGTACAGCAATTGATTTCTGCCTGTAGAACCCCAGGATTGCATTAGTATACTGTCGAAGAAGTGGCTGTGCTGTATAATCCTCTTTAGGTTAGGGCCAGTTTTATTGCTCCAAACAAATATACCTAGATGTATTTGACAGGCTTACTTCGGATTGGCGGATTTGTAAATGATGTCACAAATGAAATGGAATGATGAGAAAGATTTTTTTTTTTCCTCTTCTACTAGAATCTTAATCTGTCATTGATGTCATTCCTGGAATGCGATGTCTTCTACAAAGCGTTATGTAGAATTTAGAGGCCAATTGTGTAATCTTTCTGAGTGATTATCAAATATCATCCTTCTTCCCAGACAGTAATTTCAGGTATTTAAATATTTAAAGTTAACGCTAGGTTGTATTTTTCAATATTTGTGTACGTATGTGTATGCACATACACAGTTACGGAACAAAGTCCGTTGATCTTTGATCTTCGAAAACATGGAGTGTATTTCAGCTTTTAAGTTTTAGTATACGAACGATTAGTTGTTCTGGTGGTGTAGTGGTTACCAGTTGGACTGTGATCTGCAAGTTCTGCAGTTCGAAATCACCAGCCCCACCTCGGAGGGAGAAAGACAGGGCATTATACTTCCATAAAGAAAGCTTGGAAACCTATTGAGTTGCCATGAGTCAGAATGGACTTGGTGGCAGTGAATTAGTTATACAAATGATTGGCTGTTAGGTTAATATGGAAGGTCATAAGAGGTACTTGAAAATACTGAACAATGTACAATTAAATATTTATTGGTTGAGCAATTTCGCTGTTACGTTTCTTCTTAAAAAGACATATAGTTGTATAAACTTAAACCTCCGGTCGATTAATTGTCTGAGCTCTTTGCTCATGAGCCCTGGTGGGACTGTGGGAAAAGCATTGGGCTACTAACCAAAAGGTTGTTGGTTCAACAACACCCCCCCACCCCCACCCCCTGGCACTCAATGGGAGGAAGATCAGGTAGTCTGCTTCTAGTAAGATTGCCGGACTTAGAAATGCTAAGACCCAGTTTCACCTTGTTTTATAGGGTTAATGTGTGTTGGAACCGACTCAATGGCAATGAGTTGTTCTGTCAATAGTAAACATTTTGAAATTTTATTTTGGTAGTCCATGCCACAAAATATTAATATTGTAGCACATGTGAACATTAATACTAGGTTTTCCAGGAATGAATGCTATGTGGGGTTATTTCAAACTTTTCTAATTTCTAGTTTCAGAAATTTTAATTATAGTCATCATTTACTTTGAATAATCAGGGCATAAACCATTAAAGTTTTGTTTAGTCCTTAAACCATGACTTGTACAAGTGAGGAATAGTATATTTAAGAGTTTTACTTACAGCACATATAGAAAATGTTGAAAATAACAGCATTCAGAAATACACACTTTATAAAGGCTTTGGTGTTTTTGTGATCACACTTTATTGGCTGATCAGCTTATCAGTATTTCTTGGTTGATCAATTTATTAATATTAATCTAGCAATTGGTTTTCATTGGGAATATAATTTAGTCTTAGACTTTAAATTATTAATACGTTCTCATTTCATTATTCTTCCAAAGGTTTTATTTCTTACATAATTTTGTGGAAATTTCCCAAATTATGAAATAGCATTTAAGCATATGTTTAAATGGCTATCTAATTTTGTTATATCTACTGAGACATAGTAGGCATTTTTTATTGTTGAAAATTTGGCTTGTCTTATTTCTCTACAACAGTGAACATCTTTGTGAGCCACAATCTAATCTATATCTTTGAAATTACTGCTTCAGAGAGGCTTTAAGTTGCCACATTGATACAATTTAGTTTTATTAAAAAGCATTCAAATGTCACTATAAATTTGATGGGTGCAAATTACTTTATCTCATTGGCATGGAGTCAATGCTGACTCATAGCAACCCGACCCCACTGGGTTTCCGAAACTGTGCCTGTTCCAAGACTAGACAGCGGCATTTTTCACGTGGAGCTGCCAGTGGTTTCGAACTGCCACCATTTGGATCACAGCTCAATGTCTAGTAGCTCATTCATATTTTTGGTAACTAATAAAGTTAACCTCAAAAAATTTTAATTTATGAACTCTCTTAGATTGGAATTTGTTGTTTGAGGCTTTTTTTGGCCTGTTTTCATTAATGTGATTTACTTATCGGTACTAACTTTCCCTTTCTATCGGTTGCATCATTTTATTCTTAAGCTTACCAATTGCCTTTTAAAATTATTTATGGCTTAATGTATTTAGAGGTTTAAAGTTTCTATGTAGTCCAGTGTTTCTCTGCCTAGAAAATATTAAACATGTGAAGTAATTTGAGTATTTATCTGTATGGTTTATTTTGATTATTAAGTTTTGTCCATTTTCTTAAAAAAAAACTCAACTTTTTAATCTTCATGGAGTTTATTCTGACATACTGTGCTATTGGTTGCTGGTTTCCACCCCACCCCCCCCCCATTTTCAGAATTTCATGTTGGCAGTCCATCCCTTTTCTCAAATTATTTTGAGTTGTTCTGTTTATCATGGTAAGCTTTATTTGGTCTGTTGGTTCTGTTTTATTAACCAATTGTGTATTGGCTTCTAAGGCATTTTGGTGAGTTTCATGGATACCTTATAGAATCCTGGAGGTATACTGGGTTATGCTTCTAATCGCAAGGACAACAGTTCAATTCCACCATCTGCTTGGGGGTGGGATGGGAAGGTGAAGCTTTCTGGTCCTATAAAGATTTATAGCAGTTCCACTTTATCCTATAAGGTTGCTAGGAGTCAGAGTCAACTTGGTAGTGGGAGTTGGTGGAAGCATCACTTGGAATTGTACACAATTTATGACTGCAATATGTACAGCTTTCTTGGAAAGAGGGTTTTTGTTATCTTCTTCAGGGAATGTATCATATGAAGTCTACAAGAAGTTTACAATCCGTGTAGCTGGGCCTCAGTCTTAAAATCACACGACTATTGTAGCTCTGTAGTCCTAGATGTGGTGGCATGGTGGTGCAATGTTTACAGTGATTGACAGCTGAAAGGTAGACAGTTTGAATCCACTTACCTCTGGAGGAGAAAGATGGGACTGTCTGTAACTGTAAAACTTTACAGTCTTGGGAGCCCTCTGAGGGCTACTCTGTTCCATAAGGTTGCTGTTAGTGTAGAATCAACTAAGTGGCAGTCGATTCATAGACTTATTTGTTATTGGCGCCTTGGTGGCATTGTGGTTACCGAAGAGAAGACTACTTCCATTGAGCGGAGCTCTAGTCTCAGAAACTCACAGGGGCGGTTCTACAGGGTTGGTATGGTTGGCAGCAACTTGGTGGCAGGGTTTTTTTTTGGTCATTGGGTTGTACCTGAGTTGTGGTGACTCATGCACAACAGAAACTGCCTGCCTGGTCCTTTGCCATCCCTGTGATAGCTTGTTGATTGAACCGTTGTAACCCATTGGTCTTTGTGACCAATTTTTGGAAGTTTATCACCAGATCTTCCTAGTCTGCCTTAGTTTGTAAGCACCTTTGAAACCTGTACATAGTTTTCTTAACTGGTCTTGTCTTGTTTTTTGTAGATCAGCTTTACGTTATTTGGGTTACATTTTTAACCAGTTATATTGAAGTTTCTATTAGAATTGCATTGGTATGAACTTGCTTTTTTTTAATACTTTTTGTGTTCCTTTACTGATGAATATAATGCATACTTACAGATCCCACAGTGTGTACTGTTTTTAGAAATGGATAATTCTGTGGCCTTTGATTAAGATACCATTTTACTGGTTTCCTAGTATTTATAAAACAAGGGTGTATTGGGAGAGGATAGATGACAATATTTCTATTTTTAGTCTACTTTAGGACATGGTAATATGAATACAACTATGTTAGAAATGAGAGAAGTAGATTTACTTAAAACCATTAAAAAAAATAGACTCTTTTGAGGGAAGAAATTTGAAAAGAAATTCCTTTTCAGACTAGGATGGAGTCCAATTCTTAGAGTAAATAAAAAAACCTTTTATTTTATTTTCTCATGAGGATGTTTTCTTAATTACTAGTGTTTTTTTGAAAGATGGGTTGAATTTATTCATTATCTTTGGTGACATCATAATCCTTTTTAATTTTTTTAGATCATTTTATTGTGGGCTCATACAATTCTTATCACAATCCATGCATCCATTGTGTCAAACACATATGTATATTTGTTGCCATCATCATTCTCAAAACATTTGCCTTCTACTTGAGCCCTTAATTTTGGCTCCTCATTTTCTCCCTCCCTCCCTACTCCCCCTCCCTCATAAACCCTTCATAATTCATAAATTATTGTTTTATCATATGTTACACTGTCCGACTTCTCTCCTGCCCTGTTCTCTGCTGTCCGTCCTCCAGAGAGGAGGATATACTTAGATTCTTGTAATCAGTTCCCCCTTTCCACCCCACATTCCCTCCACCCTCTAGGCATCGCCACTCTCACCACTGTTCCTGAAGGAGTCATCTGTCCTGGATTCCCTGTGTTTCCAGTTGCTATCTGTACCAATGTACATCCTCTGGTCTAGCCAGATTTGTAAGGTAGAATTGGGATCATGATAG
>NW_022103918.1:209476-230653 GCF_000313985.2 Echinops telfairi
ACTATTCATCCAGTCTATCTTATCTAGATAGATCTGCAGAGATAATAATATGCACCAAAAATCAAGCCATAGCAAGATAGGTGACGAATGAGAACACAGCGATGACAACAAAAAAGAAAACCAATGACCCATAGAAGAATAAATTAATTAAAAGAAAAAGAAATTTTAAAAGAAAGAAAAACCTGTAAATAGAACAAGGTTGATTTTTGATCTCTTGGTGTGTCCATCAATAAGGTCTGATGAAAGTGCTTAATTACTAGTTTTATCATTCTCCATGAAATCTGTATTTTGAGTATGTGAAAATATGTGTTGATTAATAGTGATATATTTGTTATATAAATTCTTTTGTAACAATAGAATTAAGTATGGCAACATATGTACAAATGTGATTGATACAATTGATGTATGGAATGTTAGAAAATCCCCCTATAAAATGATTTATGTGTAGTTAAAAAACAGGATTAAGGAATTCTGGACATTCACAGTGTTCGACAGTTCCTTAGAGCACTTAGAAAAATTACCTATTTAGTGGAGTTTTTCTTTTAATATGCTTGCCCATTTGGCTCTCTTTTGTTTGGGGGTGGGCAGGTGCGGAGGGGCTTTCTTAGATTTCTTTAGAAATCGCAAGACAGTTTAAAAGTCAATTTTCAAAGTTTTTTCTCAGGTGTCCTCCCATCTACAGTTAGGTGGAAGCAAGCCCGAGAGATGTAGGATCCAAAGAAGGAAATCATTAGCAGGAGGACAAAATGGTGTCCAAGGATTCATTAGGACAGGAAATGAGGCATAGGACAAAGGAAACTCACAAATTCATGATGGATGGCAGATCAGTATGTCATAGTTGCTGGTGGGACTGCAGAAGCAGACCGTATTTGGGACATGTACATTATGTTAGATATTATGAAGAGCTTCCAAAAGTGATTCAGTGCCTTCTAACAAGGCAATCAGGGCATGACCGAAGGGCATGGTTCATGACTATGTGACTCCCGGTACTGCCCGTCATGGCATATCCAGACAAGCCCCTAAAGGGAAACTGCCCTCCATGTGTTGGCTGGAGAGAGGTGGAGGCCTCTCACTTTCCAGTGCACTCTGCCTGAAGGCAAGATTGTTCTTCTCCCTAGTTAATGATCAGAAGGAATTCATTCAGTCGAGGTTTAATCTAATTGGGAACTCTGCAAATGCATTATGGGTTTTCACTGTTGTCCTCAGCTTTCTGCAAATAGGTGCTCAGAATTTAAGCTCTAATACAATTTCCCTGTCTGATCATGGATTATATTATTAATAATCTTTTGTTCATACAGGTTGGTGCATTTCTTTTGCTTGGACTTAGCTAACACTTCACTTGGATGACTGCTTGTTTTAAGATAAGCCTTTAAAATTCCAGATGTTATTCTTTCTGGGGACTGCCTGATTTCTTCATCACATTTTACTATCAACCAATTTCGTCATGATTACTGAAATTAGTTTTTGTTTTAACACAAATATCAAAGGTGATTGCTAATCTGCAGATCACACTAGTGATGGTGACTTGAGTCACACTCTCAAGTAAGATATATCTCAGATATATCCCACCTTAATACTTCATTAGCATAACAACTCCGTCCCAAATGGTACAATAACCACAGGGGCTAAGATTTATAATATATCACAAAATGGAAGCTGTGGCTAAAATGGCCATATAATGTAATTAAATATACTGCAATATTGATGTAGGAAGAACAAAAGTTTTGTTTTGGGGACTGGGTATAAATGTCTTCCACTAATCCTGTCTGTAAAATAGATGCCACGTAACTTTCATAGGGTTGTTTGAGGATTAAATAAGATTGGGTCTATAAAATGTTGAGTAATACTGCCTGATAAATTTTTCTTTTTTAGCTTTAGTCAATTGATTAATCAGTTAATTGGTTATGCCTATATATTAAAAGGCAACTTTGTGCATGGAAGGAGCCCTGGTGGCACAGTGGTTGAGTGCTCAGTTGCTAACAGAAAAGCCAGAGGTTTGAACCCACCAGCTGCTTTGTAGGAGAAAGATGTGACAACCAGCTTTCCTATCTCCTTAGGCGCCTTGGTAGACTAGCTGCATGCTGTTAAGTACCATTATTTTGAGGTCTGCTATTATACTTGCCCCTTTTCATCAGGTGGAGCTTTGGTGGCATAGTGGTTATGCTCTGGGCTGCTAACTGCAGTCAGCAGGTCAAAATCATCAGCCATTCCATGGGAGAATTTACTCCCATCAAGATTTACAGTCCAAGAAATCCACAGGGGCGTTGTGCTCCGTCTTTCCGAGTCACTGTGAGTTATAATTGACTCGGTGGTGAGTTTTTCATCAAGCCAGCACCAGGGGCTGAAGAACATAATTCATATATGAATAACCTTTCTTTTGCATGAAATCAACCTGAGATGACTGCTTGCTCTCTTTTTTTGAAAGCTTTTTTAAGACCTTAGACTATTTGTACAGTAACTGGGCACCATGCGATTAATAGTTTTTTGTAATGCCATATTAATAGGGCTCATCTTCAAGGTGAGCTGGTATTGGAGTTTATGGGAGCAGACAGTTGGCAATAGAGGAACAGTTCTCATACAAGTGTTGACCATTGGAACTGGAATGTAGTGCCTAAGTAGTATAGTAGGGAACAGGCAGAGGAGTTGTCGGTTTACATGGATGGGATAAGCATTTCATAGCATATTTAGTTATACATGTAGTAATTATTTGATTATTTCAAGTAATGTGATTATTTCAGTTTGTAATAATGATAATACAGTAATTACATTATTGCAGTTTGTAATAATGAGTGCAGCCAAGAACCCATACCATCGGGTAACCAAGAAAAATAGCCTAGAAAAGGTGAGTCATTGTGGTGAATGTGAAATTTCTATGGTTCTTCTATATACCGTCTCGTTGAATTCCCACCCTCTGCCTAGTTGGGAGCATGCAAATAGGGTGTAGAAAACTTTTAACTTGGAAATTGGTCAGTTTTACCATTCTGTTGAGTATTTTTATGTAGGTGAGATGGTTGAGCCCATCCCAGAAGCAGGGAGGGGTTCCTATGACTGTCAAAATGAAGAGCTGCCAGTGGAATGTATGTAAGACCCATGCCTGAAGTTGCAGGGGCAGCAGAGATACTAGAGGCCATAGCACCAAGAACATGAGGTAGTAGAGACCTGTGTCCAGACTATGAGATAGAACAGGGGAGAGGCATGGCTGAGGGTGAGGACCAGAGAGACATGATGGAGAAGCTCTGTTTCAGACAAAAGGATTGAATCCTTAACGTTTTCTGATCCTGATTTGTGATAGCCTTAGTGGCACTGTCAGTTAAGCATTGGCCTGTTGACTGAAACGTCAGCAATTCAACCCATGAACTGCTCCATGGGAGAATATAAAGCTTTTTGTTCCTATCAAGACTTACAGTTTCAGAAACCCTAGGGAACCAGTTCTATTCTGTCCTACAGAATTGTCAGCCTGAATCAACTCTATGGAAATCCAGTATTTAATAAGCCATCAAATTCTGAGTATTATCTGTGAGTTCTGTTGAATCCAGCAGAGCAGAAGAGTGCCATGGAAGGAATGATTGGTTTTCATACCGGATAAAGAAGGATGGAGGAAGGTGACTTGTCTTACTTCTGCATTATTCTTGGGCAGAAGCGGGGTTGGATTCTCTGAGGAAATCTAATGTGACTCCCAAATCATTTCACTTGTCATCTTTAGGGTCATGACACCCTCTAAAAAACCCGGAATTTTCCCTCAAAGCTATGTATTTAAATTTTTTACAAAACAATCTTACCACCTTCAAAGTACTCTCCATTGCATTTCATACATTTGTTAAATCTGTGGTTCCATTCTTGGAAACAGTTTTCAAACTCATCTGTTTGGATGACTGACAACACCTCCCTCATTTTTTTCTTCACCTCTTCTACATTGTCAAATCACTGTCTTTTCATGCCCCTCTGCATTTGTGGAAACATAAAGAAGTCACATGGAGTGGGGTCAGGTGAGTAAGGTGAGTGGGGCAAGAGAGGCATGCTGTTTTGTGCCACAAAACTGGCGCACAGATGACTGAGCAGGTGCATTGTTGTGGTGGCAAAACCAGTCCCTTGTCTGCCACAAATCAGGTCGTTTTTGTCACACACTGTTAATGCCATCTTTTAAATCCGTGGTTCTTAATCTTTCTAATGCCAAAACCCTTTAATACAGTTCTTCACGTTGTGGTGACCCCCAACCATAAAATTATTTTCGTTGCTACTTCATAACTGTAATTTTGCTACTGTTATGAATCGTAATGTAAATATCTGATAGGCAGGATGTACTTTTATTACAAATTGAACATAAAGCATAATGATTCATCACAAAACAATATGTAATTATTGTGAAATATTTATTTCTACTTACAAATAAATGAAATTTTGTCTTGAAGCATGGTGTATCATGGGTAGCAGTCTTCACACCAGGTACTCCTATGTGGGTGTACCTGCATGTGGGCGGACCTGCCTGGAGATGGATAGAGGAGTGGTGTCTTGGTTCTTAAGACCATGGTCTTAGGAGACCCCTGTGAAAGGGCCGTTGGACCCCTAAAGTGGCCATGACCCAGAGGTTGAGAGCTGCTCTAAACAGAAAGTCTGACCTCATGGAATGAACTCCAGTGTGCATTTTTTTTTTTTTTTTGCGGGGATGGGGTACCCCCTTGTATTTAACTAGAGGCGCTTTTGGCAAATTTGCTTAGTGTTTTAATCTCTTTCCACTGTGGCATTTAATCCAAGCAGAGCATGACCTTAGTGTGAACTTCACTTTGTTGAGCTAAAATAAAACCCAAAGCATTTCTATTATCTAGTACACCTTTATTAGCTAGGGGAACTATGGATTATTGGTGACCTGCCATTTTGTCTACAGTATCATCTGCAATTTGAGCCATGGTTGCTGACAAGTTAGGATGGATTTTTCAAGTTGGACCACACCATGCGAGGGTAAAAACACTTGGAGAATTGCTCACTCTTATCTGGATTGTTAATCTATAATCTAATAGTTAAAATACTACAGTTTGATAAAGGGAATGGTAACAGAGCTGAATTTTCATCTTCAGATTGGGTAAGGGATGACAAAACCTACATTCAGTCAAATTGCTGGGACTCGCTATTGATTGGATTAACCAAACCTGCTACAATTGATTCCGTTCTGACTCAGTGGCCCTATAGCAGAGAGTTGTACTGCCACTTAGATTTTCTTAGATTACAAATCTCTATGGGAGCAGGCAGCCTGGTGGAAATTTCAGCCCAATGTTGAATCTACTGTGCCACCAGGGACCCTTAGAAGATATGAAACCTAAGTGTTGACATTTATGTTAAATAAACCACCCAGGAAAAAAAGACCCAAACTTAGAAGTTAAGCTAATAAAATAAGAATAACTACAATTGTACTCTACAAATCAAAGTTCATTGAATTTTATACAACTTTGGGGCTAGCTAGTTTGCGAAGTCAACAGAAGTGCGTTGGCCTTCTTTGGCAGCACACTGAGTAGTAAGGAACACTGGATATGGCCCCTTCCAATGATGTTCTTTCTAGCGAGTTTTTTAAGTGATGTATTTTTCCAATAGTGGTAGACTGATTTTAGGATTCTAAGTTTTGGTCAGTAAAATCTTTAACTGTAAAGAATATTCTTGACAATATTCATAACTTAAGATATCTGTGGTTAACTTATAATAATAATTTTTAAAAGACGAAAGGCTTCATGAGAACTAATTATGAAAGTCAAAGAAAGCTCATTTAAAAACAAAAACAATTTTAGACAAAGCTATCTTTAAACATGACTAGGCTTATTTTCTAAGAACTTCAGATATAACAGTCTGAAGACATAATACTATACAAGTGCCTCCCCCACCCTCACTGTCAATCTAATTGATTCTGACTCATAGCACCCCTATCTATGTAGTACTTCTGAGGCTGTAAACCTATATAGGAGCAGATAATCTCTTTCTCCTGTGGTGAGTTTGGATGTCCAACCTTGTGTTCCTTATAAACTTACTGCCATGGTGCTACTTCCAATTCATTGCTCCTGGGAGTTTCCAAGACTGTAATTCTGTACAGTAGTGGTAAGTCCTGTCTTTTGCCCATGGAGTGGCTGGTGGTTTTGAACTGTTGATTATGTGTTAGCAGCTCTAGGTGACCACTACACTACCAGGGCTTTTCAGGGTTCCTTATAGTCTTGATATATTAAGAATATATCAAGATTATCAAGTTTCTAAACAGCTGTATAGTAATACATCTTCTCTAGGTAAATGATATGAATTCTTCCGCTATTATTATGGCTTTAGTGTCACTGGATTTGGAGGGAAAAAGTCGACAAAGTTAACAATAGAAATTTTCATAAGAAAGTTTTTTGTTTTTTTTTAACTTTAGGGTTGTCAGGAGTTTATCATAGTTCATTGGGAACCAACACTTGATTCATTTAAACAAACATCTTAAAGGAAAAACCAGAAAACTCAGTCACCTGAGTGCCTTGTTCTCAGGGTTCCTTTTGGCCATAACCCAACATGTCATTATTTCCTTCAGTGCTGGAAGATCTGTGGTTCCACTTTCTCCTCCACACTGAGGACAATCCATTGTCAGGACACTAAATTCCACTGCTCTGGTCTCAGCCACTTCTGTCTACCCAGGACCACCCCGGGTTGTGTCCTATCTCTGCTGGCCCCACTCGGGTCCCCATGTCCACCAGTCTGATACCTAGCATCTCAGGGAGAACACCCCCGCTCCCTGGAAAGTGAAATATTGTGCACACATGTAACATTGTGCAATAGCTTCCTTTCTATTCCCACACAGGGTTTGACAGTAAAGGATCCGGTCAGGGACTTAGGTGGTGGCGCTGACAGACGTATGTTGCTAGTGTTCAGAATTTTTGGAGAGTAGTAGCTTTTTAAACTATTGTCATAAATGTGAAATGTCAGATAATGAAATAATAAGTGAGGGGTAGGTGTAATAGATATTTGGAACATACTGTACTAAGTTTCTCTGGATGTTTATTTCAGTAGATTTAATTCCTGATCTCTATACTTTGTTCTGAAGTGCAGAAGTAGGAAGGATCTTTACTGACTTCATTTCTTGAGTCTAATTTGACATGGTGATCTGTATATTTGGGGCATAGATGTTATCTTTAGAATTTTACTCACTTTCCTATGGATTTTCCTTTGTCTTTTTGTGTAGGGGTGTAGAGACTTGTTTCCTATGTCTCAAGCTGCTGTAAGAAACAGGGAAACCTTTAGTAGTTTTCTGATAAAGGATATATGTGAAATATTTTTTGAGACCAATCTATGTTTGGAAAATGTTATTCTCTATTTTGAAATGCTTGACTAATAGTTTGGCTGGGTATAGAATTCTAGAATGGAAATATTTGTTCAGGATTTTAAAGTCATTACTCTCTTAACTTTTTGCATCTGTTTTTAGGCTTAAGATATTTGAAGCCATTCCTATTTCTGATTCGCCTTCAGTGGCAACTTGTATGTTTTGAAATTTCACTGCAATGCCGTGCTTTAGTGTGGGTCTGTTTTATACTGCTTACTGGTTGTTCATTAGTCTCTTTAGCTTGGGCAACTCGTGTACTTCAGCTCTGGAAAGTCCCTACATTATTTCATTGGTGATGTCTTTTCATTCATGTCATTCTGTCATTCCAGTTAGAATTTTGGAGGGATCATCTGTAATTTTGTTACATAATTTTTCTGTTTACTTACAACTTTGTTTACAACTTATAAATCAGCAAGATTTGTAAAGTATTATGTAGTCCTGTTGATTTTTCCTATTGTGTTATTACCATATATATTTAAGTACAAGCCGAGTTTCTGAGCACATTTTAAATGCGTTTTTTTGGTGGTAAAATTAGGTATTTTGGCTGATATTTGAGTCATCTTATAGTCGAGTATATACGGTAATTTCTATGCTCTGAGTACCCTTTGCCTATAGTTTCCCATACTTGAGTTAGGAAGGTGACTGTTTTTCTTATTCATGAATATTAATGATTTTATTTTAAAAAGTTCTTCCATAGTCTCCCCCTTCTAATTTGCATCTTTATTTTCTGTGGTAGAGATTTCACCTATGCTTTCCATTTCTTTGACTGTATAATGTGATGTGAGAGACTAACAAGATGAAGTTTCTGAATTTGTCAGGTTATTTTCATAGTAAGATGTTCTGGGCAGACCGTTTTGGGGGAATGCCAGTAAATCCTTTGAAGTTTTATTTATTTTCTTTTTTGGTGGCTAATGAGATACTCCCAGAGAAAAGTCTTTCTATTTCATACATGGGGAAAATAAGAGTCTGACTGCAGCATTATGGGAGATTAGACTGGAATCGAGTCAGCTGTCAGTGCTTCCCTTTTGGTATGGTACTTACATTTTTAACTATGGCTACTATTTTCAGACTAGGGTTGGAGACAGTAGTTACTCAATTGAATGCTTTTGTAGAGGACATTTAGGGTATCTTACTACCTCTCAAACAGTGTTCGCTATTCCATTTTAGAGCTTCATCATCTTACTCTGTGTCACTTACACTCCCATTTTTTCAGGGCTCTTTTAGTCCTGTCTTCAGGGTTCTGCAGTGTAAAACAGCACCATTCTTAATTTGTCCCCACTACATCTTGGAATTTGGAGATTTGTTGACCAAGTTAGGCATCCCTGGTCTTGCTTACTTTGAAAATAGTTATAGCTATTACCGCTTTTCTTTCTATTATTGAGAATTTGTGTCTTAAATGGATTTATGCCTTTAAAGTAGTTTTTGTGAACTTTAAAGATGGAGTGAAGGTTGGAGTTGTAAATTTGCTATTTTGACCATAGGTTCCCAACCTTATTTGGCCTACCATCTTCCTTGTAGGGGAAAAACATTACTCAGCACCCCTGGTAATTAAATGCTATTGTACTATGGCTCATATAACCCAGGACAAAATGGAGGTATCTGCTTTTGAACTCTTTTGAATGCCTTTGCCCCCTCACCCTGGGATTATTCTAGTGTCCCCCGTGTTCCCCGCCCCCCCCCACACGAGATGGTGGTACCACCCACTTTGGGAAACACTAATCTTGATATCCTATTGACATGCCTATTCTTTTTAAAGATATATATCTTGATAATGGATATATTTGTCAAACACAGTAAAACATTTTATTGTGCTTTTATGGGATTTTCAATAATTTTCATATGTCATTTTCTATATATCTGTATCTATCTATAGTAGTTGGCTAGACTTAATTCCATTCAGGTTTTTTTTTCCCCCCTCATTACTACTTATGGGCCTCCTGGCAAATAGTTAGATTTTCTGTTGGTAAAAATGTGGCATTAGATCAGTTGTACTGTTTGTTTTGTCTTCATTTTAAGAGTGAAATTGAAGAAAATAAAAACTGAGAAGTGCTAGTTTTTAATTAGAGAAAAATAGTGGGTAATCATGTGAAAGATTTGCCTAACATCAGAAATTGCTTCCAAGTATGTATGGTTTACAAAGAAATGGATCAGTACACATGATCCTATCTAAAACAAGTTTGTAAGATAATGTATGAGATTGTACAATAAATTATGTTCTTTCTTAGAATATAGTAACATTTCAAAGTAGATTCCTTATCTTTTAATATTTACTATGGACTCAACTCAGACCCATAATAGCTCCTCTAGTGGAAGTGGTAGTTTTAGGTGCCATTGAGTAGATTCTGACTCATAGCAACCCTGTGTGACAAAATAGAACCACCCTATCAAGTTTTCGAAGTTGTAATCTTTATGGGGGATAGTACCATGCACTTCTCCTGTTGAGCCTGGGGGTGAGTTTGAACCACCAGTTAGAAGCCAAGCACCTCTATGGTAAAACACTTTGTAAACTGAAAAATTCTTTACAAAAGGTATTTTCCTAGCTTGGATTCTAAAGCGCAAAAGAGTTTAGTGGTGGCAGGGATGGCAGTTAGATTTTGTGTCAACTTGCATCCGTGTCAAAGTGTAGGGGTGGAGTCTAACCTATCAATAGGATCACAGCCTGATCCTCTTTGGGGGTGGGCAGGAGGGGAGGGGTCTTTTCTGTAAGAGAAACAGTGAAAACTTCCCTTCTCTCTCACCCTTCACCTTCATCCTTGTTGGGACTTTGTCTGCCTCCATGGGGCAGCCCGGTGTGGACTGCTGATCCTGGGAGCTAACCTCTGAGATGTTGGTGCCTTGCTATGTTTCCACAATATTGGATTCACTGAACTGTCCACTTGTGATCTCCGTGCATTCTGCTCCTGTATCATTGGCCTTTGGTTATGTAAGTCTAAAGAGGCCCTGACTATCATTGGACCCATGGACTTGAGTTGGACTGGGCTTGGATGCCTTCTTGATACAAAATTATTTATTTATATAAAGTTCTTTATGCACGTACATTTTTGCTGGTTTTGTTTCTGTAGACAACTCAGCTACCTGGAACCCTATAGTTGAGTGATTATTTTTTGTAGAAAGTATAAGTTGAAGACCTAAAATAAACATTCTTAAAGATGTAGAAATGTAAGATGTTTGTGATAGAATGAAAACGTTAAAATTAACTTTTAACTCACCATCTATTGAGAAAATCAGTAAATTTTGTATTTCACAGTATTTAAGATAATGGCAGGTGAGATTGATTTCTTTCATTTTAAGCAATGATAAAAAAGATATATATATAAAAGGATATAAATAATGAAATGTGAGTATAATGGTATGCATAAAAATCTTGAGGGAGAAATTGTATCTCCTAAGTAAGAAAGACTAAGGAAAGGATTGTCAATGATTAGATGATTTAAGTTGAAGGATACAAATGGCTGAACTAGGGTAGGATCTTTGGGAAATAGGGTAAAGCATGAGCAAAGGCACATAAAAATTAACGACGTTGAAAACTTAAGCAGTGGTGTTCATGGCAGTGGTATTAGCTGTCTGAGTAATGGTCTATAACCATTTCATCTTTCTAAACTCTTTCCAACAGGTACAGAAATAGAAATAATGTGGATAAGGCTGAGTGTGACGTGGGATTTTATTTCAGCTCTGACTCCTTTTTTTTACTGTACATAATGTATATAAAACCTAAGACTTAATCCCTATCAACCTACTGCTCTACTCCTTTTCCCTAGGGTAAGACAATGTATTTATTGATTTGACTCATTGCAGAGAATTGATAGTAAGATAGATGATTGGGGTAGTTAGAAGAGGATTGGTTAATGATGGAATTTAGATAGCTGCTTCTTCGGAAGTCTACATTAGCTCAAAACAAACAACTCACTGATACCCAGTCAGTGCAGACTCATTGCTACTCTGTGGTAAGCCAGCAGCTTGTTTAGGAAAGTTTTGAGACCAGGGAAGAAGTAATCTGAATTTACAATGGAAAGGATTTGGCAAAATAAGGGAGGTTTTATGAGAGATTTTTGGGGTGGGGCAGGAGGCCTTGGGGGTGGGGGTGAGGATGTGTTACATAACTTAAATCTTTGTGGAATCTGCTTCTTGAAGGACAGAGCTGTTCAGGCAGCTCCAAATTTTTTGGTTGGTTGTGTGTCAGCCCCGGTACCCCCACCCCCCCAGACACTCTTCCTTTACCTTACTCAGATTCTATTGCTCATAGTAATTCGTTGTCTTTTCTGTTGCACTCCTTTCTAGTTTACCATTGGTTCCCTATTAATGTATAGAGTTTCATTTGAAGCTGCCCTCAGACACTTTATCACAGGGAATTAAATTAGTGTGCTTTTTTTTTTAAATGCAACAGTATTTAAGAAACTTGTAGTTATGCCACAAGGTTGGCAGTTCGAAATACAGCTGCTCCAAGGGAGGGAGAAAGACAGGGTTTTCTACACCTATAAACAGTTAACAGTTTTGGAAACTCACAGGGGCAGTTTGCCTTGTCCTATAGTGTTGCTTTGAGTCAATATTGACTCGACGGCAGTGAGTTTGGTCTTGGTATATATATATATATATCCATTCCAGTTTGCCTCATTTAAAATACAGAAGTAGAGTGAATTAGTAAATCCCATGTGTCCAACTCCTGTGGTTATCGACTTTTAGTTATGCCTTTATCAATGCCCTGTACCCTTAAATAATTTTAATAAGTACACCTAATAGAAACAAAGTAGCACAGGGCTCGGAAGTTTTAAGAAGGCAGATCATGGACTGCAGAAGAAAAGATTCTCAGGGCACTGTGAGCAAATCAAGCAATTCTTTGTGTGCTTTGCCTCCCCCTTCTCCTGATGGCTATGGTACAGCCAACACACTGGGATCTCTAAAACTTGTCTTTATATACTTAATGTCGGACCGAATTTTACCATTTCATGTTCTCTACTACTTTTTCTAAAGGTGTCCGTATTATTACTTTACTTTTTAACTCGTATGGAAATGGTATGTGGGGTGGTATGAACTGGAATTTGTCCTTCCTGGGACCAAATGTTTCATGTGGGAATGTCTCTGACCATCTGCACTACTGGAAACGAAATAGTTTTGTTTTTTGATGAGTGGCTCAAATTTGGCTTTGTTGCCATCTTAGCTCTAATGATCCCTGCCCCTCCTCAATGGTTATTTAAAATAATTGTCAAGATGTCACACTTACGAATGCTTTAACCATCCTGTTAGATTTGAGTCTGTTGGGCTGAAATTCTGTGGGAGAAATGTTTTACTTTCTATAATTGAAATTAACTTGATTAAATGACTACTAGGATTTAAAAAAATTTAATATACCAGAAATTACAAAATTGACAGTCATTTAGTGATTAAAGTACTTATAAAAGGTAGGGGGGAAGACCTTGAGCAGAATTTGACTTTGACTCTTTTCTGGACTGAAATAAGGGTTTTCTTTCAAGCAAATTCCCTACTGTTTGCTCTGTGTGATTTGGCTCTATCTCTGTAACTGCTAATATGTGGCGTGGATTTCGAGCTGTCTGGGATCTGGATGTGCCCAAAGTCTGTATTGCAAGTCGGGATTCACAGGCATTATGTTACAAACTGGCTTGCTGCCTTCTCTTTTCTTTTTCTGTATCCTGAATAGCTGCACTGTTTGTTGCAGTATATGCATTAGCTGTTGTCTGAGAGCTCTGTTTCCTGCAGGCTGACAAAGTGGGAGGGGCTTTGTTTGATACATTAGCTTAGTTTTCACTGTGTGAGTTCTTGAGTGCACATTGCAGCCATCTTAATTACACTTTAGTGCAACTGAGACAGTGCAGCTGTCTCAAAATGGCTGCTGACCTAGTCTTTGTAGCTGCTTAGCCAGCAGGTATGCCAATAAGGAGACTTGTCACATGCATCAGGACCAGAGGTAAGAACTAAATTACTTTTTATCTTTAAATAGTTGACTTTAAAAACATCTGAGTTTATTTTGGAAGGCAAACTTGGAGGTTTTATTTTAAGAAGTTGAAATAAATGTTTGCTGATAGAACCTTTAAGCTTCTATTATGAATACAGGACATAGGATGGTGAGGTCAAAGGTTAAATTCCTGTAATTTCTCACCATCTTATGTTGTCTCATTGCCAGAACATTTGATTACCACACTAATACCCTTCTGGACTTAATTAACTTATTTTTGTGTTGAATATTTTAGTTTGTTTGGTAATTATTTGTAAAAATTAAAAATAATACAATGTTTGAATATGTTTTTTTAGAAAAAAATCATAAACCCTTTTTTGCAGGAAGAGGTATTTTACTTTTTCTTTTTATGGATTGTAATGTTATTTTTGTTTGAAGGTATTTGATGATTTTGGGGGGGAAATGTTTACTCTGGTTGTAAGTCATAGTTGATGAAAGAAAATTTTAAAATGCTTTAAGACCTTTTTTTGGGGGGGGATATGCTATCTATCTTGGCCCTCCAGCTCTCACAATTTTATTGGTACTTAATTTTTCATTCTAATTACATTTTGCTTAGATTAGCATTCAGATTCAGGTTTTAAATTTGGAAAAAATTCTTATATTCTAGGCCCGGGCAACGCTTTTTTTTTTTAATACATTCTAATATGAAAACATAGAGCTGAATTGTTTTAGCTACTTAAATTATATTAATTGTGCATGTCCGTTTCAGTTTTAGTGAAATTTGCATTTTCAATAGTTATATTGCTCAAAAATGTAATGAATTTAGGTTCACGACTTTCCAAAAGCCTTCTTACATTGTCCTGGATTAGAGATGTTTATTGAGATATTGTAATTCCAATTACTCAGAAAGATGAGAATGAAGCTAATATTCTAGAGAGCAGAAGCTATTTTAAAAATTTTAATGCTTAAATTGCAGTACTCATTAATTAAAAAAATTTTAAGTGGATAATACACTTCCATGAATTTGTTAGTGAAGTATTATGACTATATCTCCAACTAATACAGCACAGAACAGTATGTTTGAGTTTTTTAATGCAGCAACTTATTGCAAGTTCTTATGTAATTATATCTGAAAGATGTAAAAGGGAGATAAATGTGATATTTTATTGTTCATTTATAATGTTAAATTTATAATAGTTATTTATTGCAAGTATATGTAATAGAATATTGCTTTGATATAAACAAATACTGAAATTCACATGAATGTCAGAATTGAGTTCTTTCATTTGTAGAACCCCAAATGCTGAGATACTGGGGAGTTCAGTTAAGGTACTGTAGAACATAGATTCTTTATGTTCTTTTTTATTTTAATGAACCCAAACCCTACTGTCAGTGCTACCTCATGGTGATTTCATGTGTGTCAGACTAGAACTGGCTCCATAAGATTTTCAATGACTCATTGTTTGGACTTAGATTGCCAGGCCTTTCTTCTGAGGGACCTTTATGTGGACTTGAGCCTTCAGTCTTTTGGCTAGCATTGTTTACCCTTTAAAATTATTACCTTAATGCAAATTTGTGTTTATTAATTGTTATTAAGGTTTGCTTTTGTTTTACAAACTATAGATAGGTATGCATCACTTAGTGTCTGTTTGGATAATATGTTGGTAGGTCCATAGTTTTTTACTTTTTAAATCATTTTATTGGGAACTCGTAAAATTCTTATCATAATCTATACATCCATCCATTTGTTTTTTATTTTTTTAAGTCTATTATTTTCCCCATAGTTTGGTTATTATTTCCTCCAGATGGTATTAAAGACCCTAACCCCTTAGAGCAGGGATGGGGAAACTTTTTTCCTGCCAAGTTCATTTAGATATTTTTAATATTATCCAAGGGCCATACAAAGTTACCAACTTCATAAAAATTAGCCTTCTATATTTGGTCAAACATTTAATTGACTCATCTCAAATGCGATGGCTGTAACTGCCTCTCTTTGGGAGGAAGGCATGTGATGTTAGCTGGTACTGATGATTTTGTAGGCCTTAAGGTCAGCGGACTGGAAGTTCCCCATCCCTGCCTTAGAGGAGCAGCGTTGGGCGTAAGCCATCCATTTCTTTTCTTCCCCCTCTCCTAGCTTGATTTGTTTACCCAGCAACCATGCATGTTCACTAGTACAGGGTAGCGCCTGCTGTGGCTTTTATGTGTCTGTGTGTTGGCAGTGTTGACTGGGTCTAGGGTGCTTGTGGGCTCCAGGCAGTGGTATCCTGACACGATAAGGAAGTGATGTACTAATAAGTCCGTGGCAGCCAGGGCCACCTTTGTCAGCTAGGTGCCTGACCTGGTCCCCTGGGCTACTTCTCTATACACCTCTCCCTGCCCAGACAATGTGCAAAGTACCAATCTGACTGCCAGCACATTCTTTGCCCATCCCAGCTGCACATCTGGCCAGGCTGGCCTCCTGTATCCAGTGAAAGCAGCTTTCATGTGGATCCCCTCAGGTTTTAATATAACAGGCTTTATAGGGATATGACTACAGATTTTATGGGTACTGCCTGTGTACCGTTGATTCAATGGCAGTGAGGTTTTTGAGCCTGTATATTATGTTCACACAAGCTTTGATTTGCTTAACTTCTGGTTTAACAGATTATGCCCATATTGTTTTTTTAAAATTTAATCATTTATTTATTGGCATAAAAATACTATTTCTGTTCCATAAATAGTTTTATCACTTATTTCACTCTTATAACTTAATGGATTAGAAAGCTTAAATAGCTTCTGTGGTATACTACAATCATTTGAACTTGCCCATAAAAAAATTGAAGATGGGCAAAGAATTCCATCCTTCATTTCTTTCAATAGAATTCTACCGTAGAGTAAGTAAGACATGGGATTGAGAAAGTGCTGTCCTTAATCAGGGTTCTCTCATTGTTCTCGGTATGAACAAAGTACTGTCAGGGAGGCGGGGATTCTAATGTTTAAAACATGTTTCTCAAATTAATTGTTCTATGTGATCTGAAAATCTAAAAGGGTGAAATGTGGTAATAACATTGTGTTCGGCAAAAGTTTAGGGTTACCTTCCGTGATATGAGTTGGCATAATAGCCACAAGAATGGGCCCAAACATATGAAAGGTCATAGAGAGGTCACAGGCAGGGGGAGTGTTTTGTTCTGTTATATATAAGGTTGCCATGAATTGGAGAGAATTCATTGGCATGTGGCGTGAATCCATCAACAGCTCAGAAAATATAATTTTATTAGTTTAAATTCTATAATATTTGCTTATAAGTATATTGAATAGAATGAGAACAACGAGGCTGTTTGGATGGTATTAAAATTTTTAAATGAGTTACTATATGGTAATCATCATATTTGTCAGCATCTAGTCCCTTATTTTAGAACTCTGGCTACTAAGATTATTAGAATTGCATATAGCATAAGCCAACTCCTTGATTTGGCATTCTCACTGCAGGAGAAAAATTGACTTGATTGAAATTAGTGATATCTTCAGATAAGGACCTCTGGGAAATTTTCTACCTTCCTGTCTTCTGTTCTTGAGACAAATTTCCTTCCTCATTTGATACTTCACCAGTGATTACTACATGCATCTTACTATTAAAAAGAGTATTATTGTTCATGGTTGTAGTGCCATGTTGCATTTCACAACTGCAAGTATGAAGTGGACCTCTGGGATTATTTTTGAGATGGGTAGTAGTTTTCGAGTTATGCTAGAACACTGAGATCATAATAAATTTGGAAGCTTAATATGAGTTTATGACATTGTTTTGGTCACTTCCTTGGATGTTCTCAATTGTTTATCCTGTGTAATAGTCTTTTACATAAGCCATTTCATTAGCATACGAATCTAATGGAAGTACTAGGATGGTGAAAGGACTATTGAATCATGAATTTGAATCTAGTGACCATCTTTTTCACATATAACCCAACTCATTCTATTTTCTGATTCATAATTTTTAAAATAGGAAATTCTATTTTGTAGGCATGTACTGAGAATCAATTTATATCTTTGTGAATAATACTATGAAATATCCTACAAATCTTTCCAGGAATATTTGAATGCCTTTCAGTTATTTTTTTCAATGCCATTTACTTTGTCAAGTATAATTGGATCACAGAATGGTATATCTTTAAAAAAAAGTGTGAGAAATTTCCCACACAGGTGATGTTTAAGAAGCAAAAAAGTACTAGCCTATTATATCCTTTAGTGATGTTATAAATCTGTAGTGATGTTACTATTGGGTCTGTGCCATACGGATCAGCGTGAATTCAATTCCCGAAATGTAGATAGACATTGATTCCGCTCTCACATGCCCATTTAAAAATTCTCATTACCCTTCTCCTCTGTCTTTCCCTCACTTCCTACCCCTACCCTCAGTGGCACATATTCTTTTTTTGACTCTGGCTACTTGGAGCTAAGTCAGAACTCAGAAGTTAAAAGGACACTATCCCTCAGACTGCCAAATAGGTAGACGTCAGTTGCAAATTTTGAAGACACTGTATAACACCTCAACTTTCTAACCTTCTGATGCATATTATGACTGGGTTTGAAAATTCACTGGAACAACTCTCAGAATTCACAGAGTATATCATGCTTAAAACTGCAGGTTTACTATAGGCAAAAAAGATACAAAGAGGAGCATAGGACAAAATCTAAGAGGGTTCCCAACATAAGAGCTTCCATGTCCTTAGGAAAATGCTGTTCTCTGGATGGCATGTAGTCATAGCAGCTAGGAAGCTCTTTGAACCTTCATGTTCTAGGCTATTTCTGTACAACTTGGTGCTGTTGAGTTGCTACCAACTCCTGTTGACCCAATTTGACAGTAGACCTGCCCCATAGGTTTTCCTAACTCTTAAATCTTGATGGAAGTAGATCGCCTCATCTTTATCCAATGAGTAGTCAGTGAGTTTGATCCCTACTGGCCTGTGGTTAACAGTTTAGCATTTCACCTACTGTGCCACTCCCAACTACTCCAAGGGTTATTTTTCCAGAGCCAAGGATAAAGGCCAGCATACCCACTGCCATCACCTAAGTCTGAGACTTAGAAAGGTTTATGGGAAGAGACAATTTTAGTTTTTCCCCACAGAGAAGCTTGTGGGGTTTGAACCACTAACTTTGTGGCTAGCAGCCCAATGCCTAATCTGCATTGGCATCAGCATTCCTTGAAAGGGTATTTTAGTTGGGGTAAAAAACTAAGTTCTTTGTCCCTCAGAGCACTATTCTGTTAACCTAAATTAAGCTTCCTTTGTCGTAGCTGGGTACTAGATACAGCATTAGAAAAATCAGAAAAAGGTTTCAGTGGTTTGGCTGAGCCTAATAAATATACTGTGAGAAAATAACTTCTCTAAAATGGTACTTGAATCCAAGGCCTAGAGTATTTTTATATATCTGTATAATTGAGAATATTAAGAACAACATAGTTCTAGAGTGGCCATCAGCTCAGCCAACAGTCAGGTTTTTATGTTGTTCAAGTATCGCCCCATTTTCTAGTTCTTTTTTTTTTTTTTTAAATAATTTTATTGGGGGCTCATACAACTCTTAATACAATCCACACATACACCCATTGTGTCAAGCACATTTGTACCTTTGTTGCCATCATTTTTCTCAAAACATTTTCTTTCTACTTGAGCCCTTGGTATCATTTTCTCATTATTTCCCCCTCCTTTTCTCCCTCCTTCCCTCTCTCCCTCATGAACCCTTGATAATTTATAATTTATAAATTATTCTTATTTTGTCATATCTTGCACAGTTCGATGTCTCCCTTCACCCACTCCTCTGTTGTCAGTCCCAAAGGGAGGGGGTTATATGTAGATCATTGTGATGGGTTTCCCCATTCTCCCCCACCTTCCCCTTCCCCTCCTGGTATCTTTATTCTCATTATTGGCCCTGAGGGGTTCATCTGTCCTGTATTCCCTGTGTTTCCAATTCTGATCTGTACCAGTGTACATCCTCTGGTCTAGCCAGATTTGTAAGTTAGAATTGAGATCATGATAGTGGGGGAGAGGAAGCATTAAAGAACTAGAGAAAAGTTGTATATTTCATTGGTGCAATACTGCACCTTGATTGGCTCTTCTCTTCCCCACGAACCTTCTGTAAGGGGATGTCCAGTTGCCTACAGATGGACTTTGGGCCTCTACTGTGCACTCCCCCTCATTCACAATGATACGATTTTTTTGTTCTTTGATGCCTGATACCTGATCCCATCTACGCCTCGTGATCACACAGACTGGTATGCTTCTTCCATGTAGGCTTTGTTGCTTCACAGCTAGATGGCTGGTTATTTATCTTCAAGCCTTTAAGACCCCAGATGCATATCTTTCGATAGCCAGGCACCACCATCAGCTTTCTTCACCACATTTGCTTATGCACCTGCTTTGTCTTCAGAGATCGTGTTGGGAAGGTGAACATCATGAAATGCCAGTTTAATAGAATGAAGTGTTTTTGCATTGAGGGAGTACTTGAGTAGAGACCCAAATGTCCATCTGCTACCTTAATACTAAATCTATAAATATATGCACATAGATCTAATTCCCCTTCACCAATATAAATATATTTACATTTGTACATGCCTCTATTTAGACCTCTCTAAATGACCTTTGCCTCCTAGTTCCTTTCCCTATTTCCCTTTTACTTTCTTTTTGTCCCATGTATATGTTCACCTTTATTTGCATTTCAGTAATTCCTCTTGGTTGCATTGCCCTTGATCAAGCCCTACCAGGCCGCCTACACCCTCCTCGCCATCAATTTTGGGTCAGTTGTTCCCTTGTCCCTGGGTTTGTTAACACTCACTTACTTTCCCCCGCCTCCCCCTCTCCCATTTCCCCACCACCACCCGTAGGTCCCCTTGTTTTCTCCTCTAGATTGTTTATCTTGCTTACCTTATCTAGATAGACCTGCAGCGATAACAATATGCACAAAAAACAAGACAGAGTAAAACAAAGCAACAAAAGAAAGCAAAAAACCAAAAAAAGAACCCCAATGACAAAAAAAGGGGGGGAAAGCCTCTAAGTAGTTCAAGGTCTCTTTGTTGACCTTTAGAAGTGTTTTCTGGTTGAGTCTGTTACAGTGCCATGCCACGGGTCCAAAGTCTACTTTTAGTATTCCCTGGTGACTTCTTTGCTCTGTTTCCTTTATTGTTCTGTTGCTCACACTTAGTGTTTCTAGTTGTTATCTTTTAAAGTTGTCAGGTTACACATAAAACTGGACGTCCCCTTTGCTAGGTCTGCATTTCTTTTCTTTTTTTAAATCATTTTATTGGGGCCTCATATAACTCTTATCACAATCCATACATACATCAATTGTGTAAAGCACATTTGTACATTCATTGCCCTCATCATTCTCAAAACATTTGCTGTGCACTTAAGCCCCTGGCATCAGGTCCTCAGTTTTACCCCTTCCTCCCCTCTCCCCACTCCTTCATGAACCTTTGATAATTATAAGTTATTATTTTGTCATATCTTGTACTGTCTGACATCTCCCTTCACCCACTTCTCTGTTGTCCCTCCCCTAGGGAGGAGGTTATATGTAGGTCCTTGTAATCACTTCCTCCTTTCCAACCGACCCTCCCTCCACCCTCCTTGGTACCGCCACTCTCACCACTGGTCCTGAAGGTATCATTCTCCCTGGATTCCCTGTGTTTCCAGTTCCTATCTGTACCAGTGTACATCCTCTGGTCTAGCCAGATTTGTAAGGTAGAATAGTGGGTGGGGAGGAAGCATTTAGGACCGAGAGGAAAGTTGTACGTTTCATCATTGATACAATGCACCCTGACTGGCTCATCTACTCCCCGAGACCCTTCTGTAAGGGGATGTCCAGTGACCTACAAATGGGCTTTGCCTTTCCACTCCTCCTGTACTCCCCGCCTTATTCACTATAAGATTTTTTTGTTCTGGTGATGCCTGATACCTGATCCCTTTGACACCTCGTGATC
>NW_022103918.1:230753-239513 GCF_000313985.2 Echinops telfairi
GTGTCATGATAGTGGGGGACGGGGAGGGTAAGGAAGCATTTAGGAACTAGAGGAAAGTTGTATGTTTCATTCCTATGACCCTTCTGTAAGGGGATGTCCAATTGCCTACAGATGGGCTTTGGGTCTCCACTCCGCACTCCCCCTCATTCACAATGATATGATTTTTTATTCTGTTGATGCCTGATACCTGATCCCTTTGACACCTCGTGATCACACAGGCTGGTGTGCTTCTTCCATGTGGGCTTTGTTGCTTCACAGCTAGATGGCCGCATGTTTACCTTCAAGCCTTTAAGACTCCAGACGCCCATCTCTTTTAATAGCCGGGCACCATCACCTTTCTTCACCACATTTGCTTATGCACCCATTTGTCTTTAGCAATCGTATCGTGGAGGTGAGCACACAGTGAAATGATTTTTTGTTCTTTGATGCCTGATAACTGATCCCTTTGACACCTCGTGATCACGCAGGCTGGTGAGCTTCTTTTATGTGGGCTTTGTTGCTTCTGAGCTAGATGGACACTTGTTTACGTTTAAGCCTTAGGACCCTAGACTGTATCTCTTTTGATAGCTGGGCTCCATCAGCTTTCTTCCCCACATTTGCTTATGCACCCGCTTTGTCTTCAGTGATCGCATCAGGAGTGAGCATCATAGAATGCCAGTTTAATAGAACAAAGTATTCTTGCATTGGGGAGTAGTTGAGTGGAGGCCCAATGTCCATCAGCTACCTTAATACTAAACCTATAAATATATGCACATGGGTCTATTTCCTCATTCTCATATATAAATATATTTACATATGTACATGCCTTTATTTAGATATCTCTATATGCCCTTTGCCTCCTAGCTCTTTCCTCTTATTTCCTTTTGCTTTCCTCTTGTCCCACTTTCATGCTCAGTCTTCATTTGGGTTTCAGTAATTCCTCTTGGTTACGTTACCCTTGATTACACCCTACCAGTAGGCCTGCATTTTTGATGAAGTGCAATAATCTCCAGCTGAGCAGCTGCTGTCCCTTCATATCGAGGAAGATTTGGTGGTGTCGTAGGCTAGGTATTGGACTGCAAACTGCAAGGCTGCTGGTTCAAACTCAAAGCTACTCTGAGGGAGGAAGATGAGGCTGTCTGCTTTGGTAGAGATTTATAGTCTTAGAAATTGTATGTAGAATCATCCGTATGCAGAACTGACGCAATACCGGCGAGGTAGGACTATTCCTACTCAATATCTTCTTCACTGATTCACATTATTTTCTGGCCTCTATGTGCAGTTGCTTTAGAAATCCCTTTCCTATTTATTTACCCAATTGTTGGCATTCTTAACTATTTAGACCATAGCTTCTAGCCCTAGAGAAAGTAAAAATAAATAAAATCTAGGCTACTTTACTTGGTAGGAAAGAGTCAGCACATGTAAAATCACTTTGCTTTTTGGACAGGCTGACATCCTGAGTAACATTCCGTTTTAGTTTTATGTTAGAATATCATGGGACCTGAGAAGAGCTCAGGCATAGTGATTTAGTGAGACTGTTTATATAAAGCGCAGCGGTTTGAACTCACCAGTTGCTCTGTGGGAGAAAGTCTGCTTCCATAAAGATTACAGTCTTGGAAATCAGATGTGGCAGTTCTGCACTGTTTTGTGGGGTCACTATGAGTCAAAATCCACCAGGTGGTAAAGGAGTTGGTTAAGGGGACTGAATGAAGGCGATTTAGTAACATCAGCAAAAAGTGATGATTGAAAGTAAGAGAATTGAGAAATATTAGGTACTGAGAATTTAGAAACTTAAGTACTGTGGTAGTTCATAATCTGGTGTCAGTTTGGGACTTGATGGGATTCACAGTGAAGGGGTGGCGTCTAGTCAGTCAATCCGATCATAGCCAATGAGGCCTCTGTGGGCATGGCCTTCTGAGAATTCAGGGAATTCTTGGATTTCCTCCTTGGAGGTGGGAGACAGACTCTCTCTCTGCTCACTTCCTGGGAGACATCCCTGAGGACAAGGCACATGTCACTACGCTGATAGACCCCATGCCATGGGAACTGGAGAAGCCACATGGAGACCCCTGACAGCACTGAGATGCTTCCAATGCCACTGGATCCACAAGATTTCCCACCCACTGCCCTGTGATCATCCAGCATTTGGCGTCATTGTATGTGTTTTGTGAGTCTGATGAGGACTTTATGGTTTAGTATCGGATATATGGGCTAATATCGGACTTATGGGCTTGGACTGGACTGGGTCAGGATGGTTTCTTAATGTACAGTTACCCTTTATATAAAACTTTCTTACACACATGAGTTTCTATGGATTTGTTTCTCTAGTCTACCTGGACTAACACTTGAGGATTTTAAGTGTGATAATAGTTGTTTTTTCTTTAAAGGATAGATAAAGGTAGTATTTTAACTTAACCTTAGTGATGATATTAAATAAGAAAATTTATAATACTCATTTTACTGAACAGGTAAGTAAAATACATTTTATAAAAGATTTTCCCCTAAGAGGTTTGACACGTAACTTGGTTTCGTATGTGTCAAAAGTGTGCTTAATTGAAAAAGGAAAACATTAGATAATTCCATGTTGTTGGGTGCCATCAAGGTGCTTCTGACCAGTCGTGCCTCCTCACAGCTGTTCCTGTGCTTGAGCCCAGGCTTGCCGCCACTGGTCTGTCAGTTGGTTATACTGTGCCGGCTTGTTTGTTGTAGTGGTGCTAGAATCTCAGCATTGGTCCTTCAAAGGCCAGCATGGTCACCGAAGGGGAGGGAGCAGGTTTCAGCGGAGTTTCCAGATCAAGAGCTGACTGAAGAAGAAATCAGCTGCCCCTTTTGGAGGAAGTAGCCATGGGAAATCTTATGCATAGATCATTTCAGAGGCTTTAAAAACTTGTTTAGGATGAAACTTTTCTTCTTAAATGTATTCAATATTCATCATTTGACCTCTGTAAAGACTACCTTGAAGATCCATGGGCACATGGTAGTTTTTAATCGTGATCTAACATGAGTTTGAATTCCATGTTCCTAGTTCAAGTCAGCTTCATAGCATTCATGTCATGGTATGGCATTTGTAACTAAGGATGTGCTAAGAGAATGCTAATCCCCTTTTGGGAAATGGCTCTCAAGGTTGAGAGAAAATTTTAGTGAAAATTGAAGAAGCAGTTCCTTCACATAAGAACAAGGAAATGTTGACACCTTGCCCTCTTACTTTCCACACCCACAAAAGAAAAAATGATACGGGGAGGAAGTTTTAATTTAGTAAAACAAATAATTGTTTTTTAATTGATCATGTAAGACTTTAACAAAATGTTCTCTGTTGATAATTTGTAGCAGTCTGTTAGTAGTCATTAATATGTGAGTATGGAAATGATGAAAACCGGTAATTTACCCAATGAATCCTTAGAAGTTTAATGAAACCGAAAGCTTAATTGGACAGAGAAAATCTGAGGAGTTGTTTTCGTTTCTACTAGCTTGAGTGCTTCTGCCTTCCCAGTGGGACTAAGCAGGACACATGTTTAAGAGAGCCATTGTGGATGAGAGGTACTTTGCCGCCTGACCTGATGTTTTCCATTGTGGAAAGTATTACTGTTGAAGTCTAGAAAGGATTTTTTTGTTTGTTTGCTCTGGTGCAAACTGAAGAATTGATATTTTGAATTGTGGTGTTGGTGAAGAATATTAATATAGCAAACAGATCTTACTTGGAAGAAATACAGCCTGAATGCTGCTCAGGTGTGAGCAAGGTGAGATTTTGCCATATGAACTTCAGACATGTCATCAGCAAGGACCAGTCTTTCTTGGTAAAGTAGAAGATCAGTTGAAAAAAAGAAGATCAGCAATAAGAAACACTGACACTACAACAATGGACTGAAACATGGCAACGATTATGAAGATGGTGTAGGAATGGACAGTGTTGTATGTAGGATTGCTGTTGTATCAGAACCAACTCGACCCAACAGCACCTAACAACAGCAACAACATTCTTTTGGGTAAATAATGCATTGTGCCAACTTTGACCATTAGATGAGAACAGTAATTGGACTGGAGTAGGAGTTAGGAAAGACCTTGAACTTTGGAATCAAACAGCGAGAGTGAATCCATGTTTTCAACTCACTAATTTAAGGAACCCTATTGGCATAGTGAAGCAGTCCTGGTGGCCTAGTGATTACTTGTTGGGCTGTGATCTACAAGGTCTGCTATTTGAAACTACCAACCACTCTGCTGAAGAAAGATGGACTTTCTACTTCCATCTTGGAACTCACTCTGGCAGTTCTACCCTGTTCTGTAGGGTCACTAGGGGTTGACATGGACTGGAAAGCAGTCAGCGTGGTGTGGTTTTTGGTTGGCTTGATGGTTTCTGTTGGTCTGCTGAACTCAAGGCTGCAGCTCTGTGGGAGAAAGATCGGGGTGTGGGGTGGGATGGGGACGGTGGTGAGAGAAGAGCTCTATGTTGCAATCAACTTGATGGCAGTGAGTGATTGAGTGAATTAGAGCTTAATAAAGGAATGTTTCTAGCGTATGCTCAAAGTGCAGTGAATGTTTAAAGCAAATAAGCAATAACTTTTTGGTGTTATTTTTATAAGGACTGGTGGTTACTAATTTCAGAATCTCAGTTTTCTCATCTTGAAAACAGAGATGCTAATGTCTACCATACAGGGTTGACACTGGAATTAAAGTGAGGTTAACAAATATAAATAATATTTGGCCTATGATACAAACTATGAATGAATATTGGTTGCTTTTTCCTCTTAAATGTTGTTCCCAAACAGTTTTTATTTTCCTTTTTAAAATTCCAGTTATCATTTCAGGAGAAATGGTACTAGGGAGAAACAGATTACTAGTACTCACCAGCTGGATCCTTTTTTTAAATTTTTTAAATCATTTTATTGGGGCTCATACAACTCTTATCACAATCCACACATACATCAATTGTGTAAAGCACACATACATTCATTGCCTTCATCATTCTCAAAACTCGCTTTCCGCTTGGGTTCCTGGAATCAGCTTCTCATTTTCCTTTTCCTCCTCCCCCTCCCTCCCCACTCTTCCCTCCCTCATGAACCCTTGATAATTTATAAATTATTATTTTATCTTACCTTACACTGCCCTGCATCTCCCTTCACCCACTTTTCTGTCGCCCATCCCCAGGGAGGAGGTTATATGTAGATCCTTGTGATCGGTTCCCCCTTTCTACCCCCTTTCCCTCCCAGTATCGCCACTCTCACCACTGGTCCTGAGGGGGTTCATCTGTCCTGCATTCCCTTTGTTTCCAGTTCCCATCTGTACCGCTGTGCATCCTCTGGTCTAACCGGGTTTGCAAGGTAGAATTGAGAACATGATAGTTGGGGGGCGGGGAGGAAGCGTTTAAGAACTAGAGGAAAGTTGTGAGTTTCATTATTGCTACACTGAACCCTGAGTGACTCATCTCCCCACTACCCCTCTGCAATGGATGTCCAGTTGTCTACAGATGGGCATTGGCCACCCACCAGCTGGATCTTTAGGGGAGAGGATGCTTGTTAGGATTTGGCTAATTTTCAGTAAAAATGCCAGTGTGCAAGATGATTAGAATTTCAGAGTAAAGACTGAAGATCTTAAGGGGGGCATAACTGAATTAGTATGATGAGTAAAAACAAAAACGGACTGAATCAGTCAATTGATGCAACAAAAATTTAACGACTATATATTATGCAGCTAATATTTGCCAGGCATTGTGTTTGATGCATGGAATAGAAGATCCGTGCCTTTATGTAGTTTATATTGAGAATGAGAGAAGTTAATAATAAGTATGAGGTTACAAACACTAAGGGTTTGGAAATGCTGTGGGTAAGGTGGAATAGCCAAGAGCTAGATAAAATGTGCAAATGTGGACCGTGGATCTGTCCAGGGACTATTTGTTAGTGGTCCTCCATAAGGTAATGACTGAAATTGAGAATGTGTAGACATTTTTATGTCATCGTGATAAAGTAATTTTATATTGATTCAATCAAATGAAAAATGTGTAGCTTATGTTTTGTATCTTTTAACTTCTTTTCTTGGCCTTTACCAAAGTACTGATTTGTAATGGATTAAAATGAAACTCTGGTTCTTTGCCCTATTAGTCTGAGAAGACATGAACTCAAGAGATCAACGTCCACCATTGTTGGCACCCCAGCAGGCAGATTTTGTAGATAATTTGAACATCTTATGATTAATGGATTCACATTCAGGTGATGGGTTATCTTACTTTGGTTTAACAAATATTATATTGTTATCAGTGTTACATTTTATGCCGGACTAAATTATTTTAGGTCACTTGATTCTTAAAAGTTTCCAAAGATTTGGATACAAATACAAGGTGGAACTAAAAAGAGAAGAAAACTATCTGAAAAATAAAATTAAACTAAAAGGAATATAATGATTTTTAGGTCTCTCTTCCAAATGCTGAGATTTTATGATAAACATATACCTCTTTGAAAGCTCTTTTGCTATCAGACCTTCTTACCATATTACATGTGTGTGCTACATGAAATTACACCTTAATATATTTTTTCTGCCTTTTTATCTGTTGCTAGTGGAACACATCACAAAAATAGAATATAGTTGTTTGAAGAAAATGTTTATGGCTTATTGATGATAACCTAGGTAGCATTTCTGATTTTCTGCATTCCATATTGCCAGATGTCCATCTCACCATCTCCACTATTTAATAGATAACTATGCTTTAAGACATCTAAAATAAGATGTAGAAATAAGGAACAATTTGATAGCTGCTACTTAACATTTTAAGCATGCCATATCAATACCTTTTAACATGTGACACAACTGTTTTCTGGATTTTTAATTGAGTAATATATCTATATGCTTAATAAAATAAATGAAAATAGCAGGTAAAATGTAGAAATGTAGGCCATATGAGTTAGTTAATTGTGCCAACCTGGCCAATAATCACATGTGGGGCTAATTGAAAGGTGGAGGGATAAATGGGTAGTGAGCCTCGCCTTTCTAGTTCTCGGGTCTCTTGCTTTGTGATGGTCACACCAGGGTGCAGCTGCCTTAGCAGCTCCCTGCTTCAGCTTGCAAGATTGACTTCCTACAAGACACCCCCAAGGAGAAGCCGCATGGACCTATCCCAAGGCAGCCCTTGGTGCTGGAGCAACCGTGTGGAGACCCCTGCTAGTGCTGAGATGCTTATTCGTTTTCCGACTCAGCTTTCCTCAGCAGTCGGCATCCTTGCCTCTGTTTTGTGAGGTGGAGGACTTTGTGGACTGGTGCTGGGTTAATGGGTTAATGTTGGACTTGTGGGCTTGGGCAGCATTGGGTTGGGATGTTTTCATGATGCACACTTTCTTTACATAAAACTCTCTTATACATGGGTTGCTGTGGATTTGTTTCTCTAAAGTACCTAGACTAATACACCATATTACTTAGGTAGTAGTAGGTCATAAAATAACTATTTTTTAGCACTTTTATTGGCACATAATCCACATATCATACAACTCAATAGTTCAGCTGTCAAGAAAAACTGTACATTCATTACTTGAATCATTTTTTGGAACTTTTTTTATTGGCATATAATTTACATTGTATTTACTTCAGTAGTTCAATCATTCAATCACATCAAGGAGAATTGTATAATCATCACCACATCAAGTTTAGAACACCCTCCACCCCGCCCACCATGGTTAAATCGCCTTTAAAATGAGTTGTGCCTTCGCAGTCAGTTTTAGTATTCCCTCCCCACTCCCGTCTTCATTTCCCACTTCCGAAATCCCCCTTCCCTCCCCTCCCTATCACCCACTCCTAACCCCTACATCCTCTGTCACCCCCTGTATCCATTATCACTAAGCATCCACTCCTCTTGTGGGCCACAAACTGGGTGAACTTTTAGTTTTTTCTGCCGCTACATTGCTTTTAAAATGAGTTGTGTAATCACCATCAAAATAACTATTTTAAACAAAGGATCTCATTGATAAGTGACTAACTCGCCCAGTCAGATCTGGACAGTAAAAACAATACAGGGAAAAGGCCCTACTGTTTAGGGATTTCTTAACATGACTTGGTTTTGGTACTGAGTAAACGCGTTCATAATATTAACTGGTAGTAAGTGTATTGAATTATCTAACCATTGTGATACTGATAACCGAAGATGCTTCATAAGTCAAATTGTGAAATAGAACAACGATTATAAGAGTAAATCTATCTAATGGTTGTTTAATATGCAGTTGATTAGTTAACAACTAATGGTGACTGTAGAGTAGAGTGATGAGAGGTTTTAGATCATGTGAATATAGTTTGTATTTATAATGAATGTTAAAAATAGCAATTGAATTTAATCATGTAAAGTAAGACTTTTGCGTATCTGGGGGTTAGGATATTTTTGGTATGGTGGGTGTGGCATATCAATTATGTAATAATTAAAAGTTGGTTTTTCTTTTTACTTGGAATTGACTTAACAGTAAATAGAAATTGGATATAGTCTAGAACCAGCCAGTGCCTATTGGGGAACAAGTGGGGAGGGTATGCTCAGCAACATTCTTTAGTTTGGTCAAGAAATGAGGATGCTGTATGTACATTGTTCTTACTGGTGCCAGCTAGCTGTAACTGCAGTCGCTGTGTTAGGGCAACAGAGAACGTGTGCCAGGGATTTTATTGTTTGGAATATATAAGAACTCAGCTCTTTGGACTCAAAGAACAAGACTTAATACAGTAGAAAAGGAATACAGTGAACCCTCGTTTATCGCGGTTAATCGGTTCTAGACCCTACCGTGATAAATGAAATTCCGTGAAGTAGGATTCCTTATTTGTAAA
>NW_022103918.1:240019-287019 GCF_000313985.2 Echinops telfairi
GCTGTTACGCAAAAACCGCGATAGAGTGAAGCCACGGAAGTCGAAGCGCGAAGTGGCGAGGGTTCACTGTATAAGACTTGCACGTTTGACAATGTGTGGGGGGTAGTCAGAAGCTATAAGCTTTTTAGGCTTTTGTTTTTAGTTCTGCCTCTAGATTTATGTCTATTGATACTACTGGGTAGTACGTGGGAGGTACTTAACTGCATACAGTTGCTGCAGAACTAATAGTTGGTAGCATAGAAAGCAGTACAAAGATGTCTGATTCTAGGCTTCTTCACTTACAACAATGATTTAAAAGATGTACTTTGTGTTTTTGTGTTCTGTGCTATCTAACTTTTGACTATTGTGTTAATTGGGGTGTTTGTTGTTTGAACTACCCAACACATGAACTGTATGAAAGGAAATGTGCTATGTTGCCAACCTACTGTATTCCTGTCTTTTCCTAAATATGTACCAAACAAGGAATTTAGACTCGAGAAGGATGCTTAGCTTTTAATGTTTACGCAAATGAACTAAGTAGCAGTGGTTTACTGAAGAGGAAGTTCTTTTCACATTATCCAGCTGCCCACAGGTAAGAACCAGGTCCTTTTTCTGTTAAAGTCCGCCCCTCGGTGTCACCCAGATGTCTCACCATTGGAAAGTTTTCTTGTTTTTAGTTCCAGAAATACCAGGTAGTTTGTTTAATTTTAATTTTCAGGAGAATTTGAATATTATATTTGGAATTGGCCTTTTAAAAATGTTATTTTCATTTTCATTATGCCCTTAGTTTTAAGTAAAACGAGCCAAGAGTAGGTATCGTATATGTATATTACTCAGGTGTGTAACATACTCTAAATTGAAGTGCGTTTCAGCTCTTCATTACATCTGTTGCTGTGCTCTGCATTACACAGTGACAACAACTTGCACATGCAAATGGATGGCATTTTGTAACTTTATAGAGTGAAGTTTTAGTGTAAGTATATCACTTTGAATTCATTATTGTAAACTGAACAGCTTATGTGTTCACATTTGAGTCATTAAATATACTTACATAGCACGGTCAAGTGGTTCAGTTCCACCCTTAGCTTTTCCATGGGCACATATGTAAAATTATCATTTTAACAACATGAACTTAAAGACTCTGAAATGACAGTGAATGTATTAACAATTATTTCTGAAACTGAAGGAAGAGTGCATGAACATGTAGTTCACATTATTTTTGTATGTCTGAAATTCTTTATAAGTAAAATTGAAGTGAAAACATAAAACTACAGTACATAAAGGACTTATAACCATTCCTGCAAAGATCTGATAGTATATGCTTATAAAAATACAAATTCACGTATCTATTAATGTTAATAATGCCAGAGATTAAACATACTACTGACCCTTTGGTGGACTGATATTTTAAGGACTGGAGAAGAAGTGGAGCAGGAAAAGAATTATATTAAAGCAGGTCTACTCTTTGTGTCAAAACTAACGCTTTATCCTGGTTTACCAAGCCTTGACGACGATATTCCTGCTCAGAGCAGCCAATCCACAGAGAAGACCATATGGCTGGCCCCACTATGAGACATGACATCCCTCACTGACCCATAGCCCTACAGGACAACACTGGAGACACAGTGTGAGAATCGCACCCGATCTGATCCCACCACAATGAGGCAAAACCCTAAGGGCGTGCAACAGAAAAGCAAGAGGAACAGACCAACGAAGCCCCCAGGGAATACCAAAATAGACTTTGGGGGCCAGGGCTTGGTACCCTATCAGACTTGACTGGAAAACACTCCTAAAGGCCAACAAACAGTCCTTGAACTAACTACAGGCTTTTCTTTCTTGTTGTGTTGTGTTTTGTTTTGTTTTTTGTTAATGGCTTGTTGCTGTTTTCTCTGGTTGCTTGGTTTTTCTCTGTCTTGTTTTAGTGCATGTTATCTCAGCAGGTCTGTCTAGATAAGATAGGCTGGATGAATAATCTGGAAGAGAAAACAATGGGACCTACAGTTCCAGGGGGACATGGGAGAGGGGGAGGTGGGAGGAAAGGAAGTGGTGTTAACAAACCTAGGGACAAGGGAACAACAAGTGATCCAAATCGGTGGTGAGGAGGGTGTAGGAGGCCTGGCAGGGTGTGACCAAGAGTAAAGTAACTAAGAGGAATTACTGAAACCCAAATGAAGGCTGAACATGATAGTGGGACAAGAGGAAAGTCAAAGGAAATAGAGGAAAGAGCTGGAGGCAGAGGGCATTTATAGAGGTCTAAATAAAGGCATGTACTTATGTAAATATATATATGAGGATGGTGAAATAGATCTATGTGCATATATTTATAGGCTTAGTGTCCATATATTTATAGGTTTAGTATTAAGGTAGCTGATGGACATTGGGCTTCCACTCAAGTACTCCCTCAATGCAAGAATACTTTGTTCTATTAAACTGGCATTCCATGATGCTCACATTCCGGACACAATCACAAAAGACAAATCGGGTACATAAGCAAATGTGGTGAAGAAGGCTGATGGTGCCCAGCTATCAAAAGATATAGCATCTAGGGTCTTAAAGACTTGAAGGTAAACAAGCGGCCATCTAGCTCAGAAGCATCAAAGCCCACATGGAAGAAGCACGCCAGCCTGTGTGTTCACGAGGTGTCGAAGGGATCAGGTATCAGGCATCAAAGAACAAAAAATCATATTGTGTGCTCACCTCTCTGATAAAATTGCTGAAGAGAGATTGGTGCATAGGCAAAGGTGGTGAAGAAAGCTGATGATGCCTGGCTATCAAGAGATACAGCATCTGGGGTCTTAAAGGCTTGAAGGTAAACAAGTGGCCATCTAGCTCAGAAGCAACAAAGCCCACATGGAAGAAGCACACCAGCTTGTGTGTTCATGAGGCGTCGAAGGGACCAGGTATCAGGCATCATCAGAACAAAAAAATTATATCATTGTGAATGAGGGGGAGAGCGGAGTGGAGACCTAAATCCCATCTGTAGGCAATTGGACATCCCCTTATGGAATGATCGCTGGGAAGAGATGAGCCAGTCAGGGTGCAGTGTAGCAATGATGAAATATACAACTTTCCTCTACTTCCTAAATGCTTCCTCTCCACTATGTACTCATATATAGTATTGTCTATTCTAAATAATATGACGTTCTGATACATAAAAAATAATATATTTTTTCTTTCTGTTTGTTACAAATTATCTTATGAATTCTTTCATTTTTTTGATTAGAAAATTTACTTACCATGTTTTCTCTATTTTTGAATTGTTAGCTTATTTGATTCAATAATTAATTGATGGTCTTTTTAATTTTAGATACCAATTCTATACCACTCACTATTTTATCTTTCAAGTATTCCTTAGAATTACTGTTTGCTTGTAGTACTTTGTTATTTTCTTCTTAGTCTGTCCTCATACTCACTTGCTATTTTGATCCATTTTCAAGATCCATTTCATTTCAAGATCCATCTCTTCCATGATAGTTTGTGATACTTTCAGTATGATGCATTACTTTCTTTTATTGCTTGTCTGTCTCTTGGATAATTGCCACTTAACTTTTTTTATATTTCACATCTTTATCATTTTGTTGTTGGGTGCAAATATGTACAGCAAAATATATGCCAATTCAGCAGTTTCTATAGATAACAGGAGGCTTCCAAAAGTTTGTTTAAAAACGGAATTAGAAGAAAAAACGAAGCTTCCGATAATGGTAGCTCCTTCTTACAATTGAGTGACTATTCGAGATTTGTAGTGGGTAATTGCTAGAGATCTGCAGTTTGGGCTAGACTGAATTATATTATTTTTCATAGAACCAGTCTCACTGTCCTTTTGAGTTTTTCACAGTAACAAAGTCAGCAATACCCGATATGGTTGCTATTAACAATTTGTTCCTATATAGATAGTTCTTGAGTATATGGCTGAACTCAACTCAGACTTGCTGCCATTGAGTTGATTCCAACTCACAGGTAGACGACCTGCCTCCTTGAGTTCCTGAGACAGTAAGTAAATCTTTCCTGGAGTCGAAAACCCACCTTTCTCCTGCAGAGCAGCAGGGTTTTCAAACTGCTCGCCTTGTGGTTCGCAGCCCAATGAGCAGCCCACTACACCACCAGGACTCAAGGCAGGCGGTGTTTGATGGTTAAGATAAACTATTGTTTGCTTTTAAGGGGTATTTTTGGTTTAAGGTTTAAAGATTTATTGGTGGCAGTAGGGGATTCATAGGGTAGCATCATTCTAAATTGCTTTCAATTTTCATTTCCTTCATATTTTAATTTTTCTTACAGGTTAACTTAAAGCAATTTTAATAAATTTTATCCAGGAAGAATTGGTGTCTTTTGTATAGAGTCGTAAATCCATTACAGCTCTTATAACATCAAAACCAAATTCACTCCCATTGAGTCAGTTTTGACTCGTGGACCCTGTACCTTTTAGTAAACACTTATTTTCCCCTTTCTGCCCCTGCCCTCCGCTGCCCCTGTGTATCTTATTCTCAATACCTTTTTCTTTCTACTGTGGATTAAATATTTTCTTCATTATATCTTTTGGCACTTAGCTGCTTCTTAATGGTTTGGTCAGAATTCCTAGAACAACAGTATTTGACTTGTAGTTTGCAATTGTTTTTGTCTTTAATGTGGTGTTTTACCAGTATGAAGTATTCTTCTTGGTTTGACTGTGTTCTTTATCAGTTTAAGGACAAATCTTTGACTCTTTAATATTTCTTTGTGGAATAAGTGTTGAAACATACTAAGTGCTTTTCATTTTCTGTGGAGAAACTGCAATTACTTTTTAAATAAATCTTAACGATTTGGTGTTATTAATATAGATGCTTATTTAATTAGAAATCTTTACATTTGACAAGCAAAGCAATTTGGGGTAGAAAAGTTATCTCCCCTCCCCCAGTAGTTAGCCCAGCATGTGGGGACAAAGGAATTTGAAGGAAACGTCGTTTTTTTTCTTGGCCTTGGCGATCGAGTATCAAAGAGTAAAATTCCCTCACTTGGTGTTGATCTTCTCTCCCAGGCTATTCTCCACACAATACATTTATTGAATGATTATGATACTGTTACTAGTGAGTACGTTGATCATATTTCTTCTATTCACCAGCATAATACTCTCAAACTCTTTATTGTAACAAAAGATTATAGGAAATTTGGGAGAAATAGCAAAGAGGGTTCTTGAATTAAATTAGGAAATTCTTGAAAAGAATACTTGGTAATTTACTGTAGTTATCCCTGAATGTCCTTAGGGTTTTTCTTTGCCTTTCTTTTCTTTTTAATTCTGGAGGCTCTAGGCTCAGTTAAATATTTTCATGTGGCTTAGAGCCAGATTTCCAATAGCCTTGAACTCAGCATGTTGCTGTTGCTTAGCAACTACTTGTGAAGTCTTGTGGCTATAACTGAATTATAAATCGGGTTACGGGCAGAAGTGCAGTTGACACTGGTATTACAGAGAAAGGCACAATACTCTATTCCCTTCCCATTTGAATTTGAGTGATTATGTAGTCAATTTTCAGAGATTTTGCTCTTAAAAATTGGGATTACTAACCTTATCAGGAAGACAACTTTTTTTTTTTTCAACTACACATTCAAACACAGAATTCAATATTCACATTAGATACCTTATATCGGATACCGGGAATTTAGTGGAAATTAGAGAAACTCTTAATTTTCATGGCCATATAGATAGAAAGATATTGCTGATGTTGTGTGTAGTGGAGTGTAATCTGTCCCATGGTGAACTACTAGAGTGCAGGGCTGAACTGCTCCACAGGGTTTCTAGGCGGGACGTGTATGCAAGAATGGATTGCCAGATAGATCTTTTTCTCAGGGAGCGGCTGATAGATTCAAACCACACTTCTTTTGGTGAGCAGCCATTTGTTTAACCATTATACCCCTTGCTCCTGCATACATTTATCTTCTACATTTACATTAAAATATGCAGGAAGTAACACTTTAATATCTTAGGCTATATCTCAATTTTTAAAATTCTAGAATGTCTTAAAAATTATTCTGTAAATTGGGACTATGTGGGTACTTAATAAATAGTAAACCAGTTTATCCTTATTTCTTAATGAAGCAGTGCATTTTGGAGTTGGATTTCAAACAAATATTCGTGTTAACAATTACATTATATTTCAAATGGACACCTTGAGACCTGCAGATGTTAAGTGATTTCCAACAGAAGCAAGCAGCTCATCTTTTGCGTGTTTCTCGGACTTAGGCGACAAACAGCAGCATGGTTCCTAAACGCCAATCTTCGAACCTGCCTCAAATGAAGAAAATCTAAACTGCAGGGGACCCCGGCCTCCCTGAAGGAAGAAAAAGAGCAGCAGGAAGCAATTGAACACACCGATAAAGTACAAAATGAAATAGACAGACTTCATGAACAAGCCGGTGAGGAGATTTTGAAAGTCGAACAGAAATATAACAAACTCCACCTACCATCCTTTCAGAAGAGGTCAGAATTGATGGTCAAAACCCCGAATTTGTCAACCATCCACAAGTGTCTGCATTGCTTGGGGAAGAGGATGAAGAGGCACTGCTTTATTTGACAAGAGTTGAAGTGATAGTATTTGAAGATATTAAATCAGGTTTCAGACTAAATTTTTATTTTTATGAAAATCCTTACTTCGAAAATAAAGTTCTCCAAAGAATTTCATCTGAATGAGAGTGGTGATCCATCTTCAAAATCAAGGAAAGTCAAGTGGAAATCTGGGAAGGACTTGATGAATTGTTCCAGTCAGACAGAACAGAGTCCGCAGGAAGAGGCAGCAGGAAGGACCAGGGAGTCTGGTTACCTGGCTTGCCTACCATTCTGATGCAGGCGCAGGTGAGTTAGGAGAGGTCATCAAAGATGATATTTGGCCAAATCCATTACGGTACTATTTGGTTCCTGATATGGATGATGAAGAAGGTGAAGGAGAAGAAGATGGTGATGAAGAAGGTTTAGAAGACATTGATGATGAAGGGGAATGGGGAGAAGATGAAGACGATGATGGAGGAGGAGGATGGCAGAGAAGATGGCTAACTGAATACTGATGGATTCCACCGTCCTTTAAAAACTTTCTTCAGTCCCTGGGAGCAAGTTGCAGTCTTTCTTTGTTTTTGTTTTTTCCTCTTGTGCTCAGTCACCCTGTTCTTGAGGTCTCTTTTCTCTCCTCTTCACCATGGTCCTCCACTTATTTGGAGGGGTGGGGAGATGGTGGTGGTGGAGGGATGCCTTTGAGTAGACTACAGTGGGAAAGAATCTCTACCCCCTTGTGGCCAAATTAATTTTTATCCCTTCCTTTCACAACAAAAACTATGGAATGTACACACCACTGTGCTCTGTGGGGAAATAGAGAACCCTCTACTTCTTTGGCTCTGCTGGCAGCTGGAGGGTGCTAGGCCCCTGTGTAGTAGTACATAGAATTCTAGCTTTTCCCTCCTTTCTCTGTGTATTGTACTGTGTCTCTATGTGAATATAGACAGCATTTGTCAACATGGATCTGTCTACTTAGAAAAAAAACCAACTTAAAAAAGGGTTATAGAAGGTAAGCAAAGGATGGGTTTGAGGTGTTTGGGGTGGGTTAAGTGGGCATTTTGAGAACATGGCTTCTCCTTTCGCATGTTTAATAGTGATGTTTAAAAGGAAATTCTTGCAGTTTAAGATGACACTTGAAAAAAAATTCTCTTATACTGATGACTTGCCCTGCTACTCAATGGGAGAATCAGCAGAACCTGTAGAATCTTCTTTGGAATTGACATTTTCTATTGTTGTTAATTTCAAAATTTCTTTTTGTTTTACTGGAAAAGAAAGATGCTCAGTTTTAAATGTTAAAAGTGTACATGTTGCTCTGTTACAATAAAACTAAATGTGTAAAATTTAAAAAATATCTTAAATCTAGTTCTGTGGTTTTTCCTCTTACAGCAAGCACACTTTATGTTATGCTTATTTAGTCATTCATTGTACTCATTTCATTAGTTTTTATAACATCTAATTGAGTTCTGTAGGTTATAATAAAAATCTACAAGTGGATTCAGTAACAGGCATGAACAATATGAACAAGTTTAGACGAGAGTAGAAGAATGTGAATGTGAACCAAAGCTTTTAGCTTCCAGCTCACTCACGGTGCATAGTGGGTATCAGAAGCATGGGTGGCTCATTGGTATGATGGTTAGGAGGAGGAAGAGTGAGGCAAGAATTCTGCTTTGGGGGCCGGGGCCTGGGAGGGTGTGTCAAATACTGCAGATTTACTTTAGATTCTAAAAGATGAAGTGTAGTGATAATTAGTTTCGAATGAAGAAGCTATTTTCTCTTATACTGGAGAAAATGGTAGGGGTGGCATACCTGACCTCTGGCTTCACATGGAGGAAAGCAGAATCCAACTCCACGTCTGTGGAAGGATGATTCATAGGAGGCGGATGTCAGACATGTCCCCACCTGCCATCATTCTTTACCCGATTTTGAGACGGTCATACCACTTTTGGTAATCTTACTTCTCTGCTGGGTTTATAATCTGTTGTAATGGCCACACACAGTGTTCTGCAGGCAGTGCTTACAATTATGCATGTTTAATAGGGAAGTTAACAGGTCAACCACAAATCTGGATCAGAAAACATTATAAAGATGAAGTCCTTTGTCCATAGCGCCTCTTCTCAGCCAAGCCGGCAAGCTTATTTTGTGTGAGATTATATAGTATTTGTTTTTTTTCTTTATAAAAATCATTTTATTGGGGGCTCGTACAATTCTTATCACAGTTCATCCATCCATCCATCCATTGTGTCAAGCACATTTCTACATTTGTTGCCATCATCATACTCAAAACATTTGCCTTGTACTTGAGCCCTTAATATCAGCTCATTTTCCCTCCTTCCTCCCCACTACCCCCTCCCTCAGAACCCTTCATAATTCATAAATTATTATTTTGTCATATATTATACTGTCTGACCTCCCCTCACCCAGTTCTCTGTTGTCCATCCCCCAGGGAGGAGGTTATATGTAGATTGTAGATTCTTGTAATCGGTTCCTCCTTTCCACCCCACATTCCCTCCACCCTGCAGGCATCGCCATTCTCACCACCAGTCCTGAAGGGGTCATCTGTCCTGGATTCCCTGTGTTTCCATTTGCTATCTTTACCAATGTACATCCTCTGGACTAGCCAGATTTGTAAGGTTGAATTGGGATCATGATAGTGGGGGGAAGGAAGCATTTCAGAACTAGAGGAAAGTTATGTGTTTCATCGTTATTACCCTGCACCTTGACTGGCTCATCTCCTCCCCACAACCCCTCAGTAAGGGAGTGTCCAGTTGCCTACTGACGGGCTTTGAGCTTCCGTTCTCAGCCTTATTATGATTTTTTGTTCTTCGATGCCTGGTACCTGAAGTATTTGTTCTTTTATGGATGACTTATTTTGGTAAGCATAATGTTTCCAAGGTCCATTTAGATAGTGGCATGCATCAGAACTTTGTTTCTCTTTATTGTTGAGTATTAGTCCATTGTGTGTATAAGTATATAGCATAGTTTTGTTTATCCAGTTATAGACATTGTGACTGTTTATCTTTTGACTATTGTGAATATTGATATGTCAGTATTGAATAATGAATATACTGGATTCTTTTTGTACTCCTCTCATTTTGGACATATACCTAGGATTAGGATTCCTGCATCCTAGGTAGTTCTGTGTTGATTTTTGTTTTAAGGGACTATCGTCCAACTGTTTTCCACAGTGGCTGTATCATTTTGCATTTCTACCAGTATTGGATTGTGGGCTCCAGTGATCTACACCCTGGCCAGTACTCCTTTCCTGTTGTATTTTTATTTATTATATGACATTCTAATAGGCGTGAGAGGTAGTTGCTCACTATTGTTTTTGATTGGCAACTCCCTAATGTCCAATTAGGAACTTTGGTGGCGTGTTAACGACAGGGTCAGCAGTTCAAAACCACCAGCCACTCCATGGGAAAAACACAAGGCTTTGTACCCCTGTAAAGAGTTATAGTGTTGTAAATCCACAAAGGCAATTCTCTTCTTTTTTTTAGGGTTACTATGAGTCATAATTGGCTAGTTTGGAATCAGTTTTTCGTTTTTTAAATGTCTGATGGCATTGAGCATTTCTTCATGAATTTAATAGGCATTTGATTGACTATTCCACTTTGATCTATTCCAGTCCATTAATCAGATTGTTCTGGGTTTTTGTTAGGTTGAACACGTTTTTATATTATATTTTGGATATGAAATCCTTAGCAGGTAAGTGGCTCCCAATTTTTTTCCTCCTAATCACTGCTGTCTTTTCACTTTTTGATTAAGGACTGCAGTGCCCTGTAAAGCTAAACTCATACTGAACTTTTTTATCAGCTACAAGTAAATTGTGTTCTTAATATACTATTTGTTAGTGTACGAGTTTAATTTTTCTTTTTACTCTTTCCCTAAGGAAGTTACTAGTCTAATCTGAATCTTATTTCCAGTAAGATTCTTGCTATCAAAATTATAACTATAAGATAAACATCTAGCTTTTTTTTTGAAAGGTCTAGGTCTACATCAAGAAGTACCTGCCACTCTACTTCTGATACATCACCACTGAAAACAATATTCTAAGGAATTCTACTCTGATAGAAGTGGGCTGTCACCATGAATCAGAACCAACTTGATGGCATTCAAAAACAAATAACTAAAGAAAGATGCAAACATTTATATTCCATTGAAAAGTTGTAGAATGAATAATTTTAATTAGATCCATCAAGTTCAAAGACTATACTACCAATATTACTTAACTACAGAAATGGAAATAACAGGCACAAAGAGAAATTTCAGTGTTCTTCAGCATGTGGGAAAAGATTTAAGGACTTTTTTTTGTTGCTTAGTTTTGTTCCACTCTGTGCACATAGATAGTCCACAGAACATCTGGCTCCCGGCTGCCATTATAAACAGAGAGAAAAATGGAAGGAGAGTAGAAAAAAGGAGCATGAAATTCCTGGAATCTCCAAATTTCCCAGACCATTTTAGTTGCTGTATTTGTTCTTCTAAAGTGCCATTGATAATTCATTTCTTCCAAATTTCTTATAGTTTGTGATGAGATGTGTGGCTGCTTTGAATAAGGTCTTGCAAACAGCATTCCTTTTTATTTTTCTTCAAATAAATCTTTTCAGCCTAAGTGAAAAATAATCACACCACACACACACCCACACACGATGGGGCTACCCCCCCAAAAAAAACCCTGGAAAATTTTCCAAAGTTATGTATTTAAATTCTTTTACAAAACAACCTATATCCTTCAGAGTACTCTCCATTACACTTTGTGAAATCTGTGATTCTATTCTTAGAAATATTTTCCAAACTCATCTGTTTGGATGGCTGACAGCACCCCTTCGTTTTTTGTTTTTCATTTTCATCTCTTCCTACATTTTCAAATTGCTGTCCTTTTCATGTCCCTCTTCATTCACGGGAACAAAAAGTCAGATGGAGTTAGGTCAGGTGAATAAAGTGTGTGAGGCAAGAGAAGCATGCTGTTGTTTTGCCAAAAACTGGCACTCTGAGATGGCTGCATGAGCAGGTGCCTTGTTGTGGTGGCGGAAACAGTCCTCCACCTGCCACAAAGGAGGCCTTTTTTTTTTAACATTTTATTAGGGGCTCATACAACTGTTATCCCAATCCATACACACATCAATTGTGTAAAGCGCATTTGTACATCGTTTCTCAAAACATTTTCTCTCCATTTAAACCCCCGACATTAGGTCCTCATTTTTCCCCTCCCTCCCCGCTCCCCCTTCCCGCATGAGCCCTTGATAGTTTATAAATGGGTATTTTGTCATATCTTGCCCTGTCCGACGTCTCCCTTCATCCACTTTTTGGTTGTCTGTCCCCCAGGGAGGAGGTCACACACAGTTCCATGTAATCGGTTCCCGAAATGAGGCCGTTTTTGTCACACACTGTGACACTATCTTTTCAGAGTCTCTAAATAGAAAACTTGATTACAGTCTGACCTGGTGGAATGAACTCCAAATGCACTATCCCCTTCACATGAAAAAAAACCAAATGAGCATTGCTTTTTGGGGCGTACCCCCTCATATATGAAGATACTTGAAACAGTTCATGGAAAAGAGGAATTAAAGGATAATTAAAGCAATGACAAGACGTTATTGTTGATTGCCCTCTACTTGATGGTCTCATGCACAGTGGGAGAGGGTTTTTATTGGTTTTTAGTCTGAAAGTACTGTTAAGTCTGTTTAGCATTACAACACAATGTTGAGATTCACTGAAAATTAAACTCAGGTTTCTTTCTAGAACCCTCTACCACTGAATTATGAATGCCTCACTTGTGATTTACATCTCCATGACTTATATTTCCTAGATTTAGTTCATTCTGCTTTCTTATGTGATAAGGATACTAATTTATTTCAAAGTTCAGATAACCCACTCACAGTGACCCTATAGGGAACTAACTTCATGAGTGTTTATGAGAAACCAAACTTAAAAAAAAATTATTTTATTGGGGACTCGTACTACTCTTACCGTCCGTCCGTCCATCCATCCATCCATCCATCCATTGTGTCAAGCACATTTGTACATTTGTTGCCATCATCCTTCTCAAAACATTTTCTTTCTACTTGAGCCCATGGGTATCAGCTCCTCCTTTTCCCTCCCTCCCTCCCCTTCCTCCCTCCCTCCTCCCCTTCCTCCCTCCCTCCCTTCCTCACCCTTGATAATTTATAAATTATTATTTTTTCATGTCTTACCCTGTCCATTGCCTCCCTTCACCTACTTTTCCGTTTTCCGTCCCCCAGCGAGGAGGTTATAGATCCTTGTGATTGGTTCCCCAGAGAAACTAAACCTTTTATGAACAGCCTGTCTCATCTTTTTCCCGGCTGGTACTGGTGGGTTTTAGCAACCCAACACTTAGCTTATCTCAGCAGCAGGGCTCCTGGAAGTTAAGATAAATAAATAAGATTTATGTGTATAGTACATAGAGGCTTCGTGTGTTTTAAAGATGCTAATTCAGCTGTAGTTAAATTCTAGGCATCTAAGTTATGTATGAATGTTGCTAATAAAATTAAGCTAAGCTACTCTTCATTGTAGTATTATTCATCCAGACTGTTTAAAAATAACAGTATGCCAATTTTTAAAAACCTATTCAAAGTTCACTTTAGACATTTATCCATCATTGATGTTTGGAAGAAAAACGTTAGTGCATTATTTCTTTGGATTTTTACTCTTCCTTGTAACAGAACTTTATTTTATTACTTAAAAATCTTTGTGTTCACATCTATTTTAAAGACTTTGTTTTTAAACTTTAGGACGGAAGTATGAGGGACTTCAAAAGGTTAAGGTAAAAACGGCAATAAAAGATAATGAATATTTCCACAAAAATTTGAAGCCCCTCTATACGATTTTCATAGTTAAAAGTATTTTAGAATTTCATAGTGTGCAATATATTAATTCATTTTCCATTTTGGTCGACATTGACCAAAGAAAGCATTTACTAATTACTTTATCATTTAATAAAACAGATTGACTTGGGGTTTAATACATAGCATTGCTATGGTAAATAGCATTTGCTTTAAATGACTTGACTCTAACCTTTTATTACAGCAGCTATAATTGTAATTTTTTTAATGAAATGATTTTTTTTCTTGGGCAATTTTTATAGTTTGTGCTGTATGTTGCATGGTTTTATATATCTAGGAATTAAAATACTCTCCAGTATAAACATAAAATGCAAAGAAACATGTACATTACACATTATTAGGTTAGTAGTAGAATATTGAAGTATATTTTGTATGCTGGGTTATAGAATCAGGAATTTCAGATCATCAACTTTAACACTACTTCACTTTAGGCTAAATGTACAATCAAAAATAATGTACCAGAGAATATTTTTACATGCTTTATTATACTTTCCTTTGATAAGCAAAATAAAATAATTAATTTTTCCCACTATAGTAACCATTTTAATTTAAGAATATAATTACTGAATACCTACTATATAATAAACGTTTGTATCTTATATCTTACACTATTATGTGTTGAGAGCTTTATGTTAACAAATGAATAAAGCACAATTTCTGTCCTGTCTAAAGGTCTACTTTGATGAGTTATTTAATATTTGTTTTTTAAATATGTGTATTAGTCTGGGTACTTTGGAGAAACAAATCCACAGCAACTCATGTATAAGAGAGAGTTTTATACAAAGAAAATGTGCATCACGAAAACATCCCAACCCAATGCTCCCCAAGCCCACAAGTCCAACATTAACCCATACCCAACACCAGTCCACAAAGTCCTCCACCTCACAAAACAGAGGCAATAATGCCGACTGCAGGAGGAAAGCTGAGTCAGTAAACGAACAAGCATCTCAGCACTAGCAGGGGTCTCCACACTGCTGCTCCAGCACCCAGGGCTGCATCGGGATAGGTCCATGCGGCTTCTCCTTGGGGATGTCTTGTAGGACGTCAATCTTGCAAGCTGAAGCAGGGAGCTGCTAAGGCAGCTGCATCCTGGTGTGACCATCACAAAGCAAGAGACCGGAGAACTAGAAAGGCGAGGCTTCACCACCCATTTATCCCTCCGCCTTTCAACCAGCACCACGTGATTATCGGCCAGGCTGGCACAATTAACTAACTCAATATGTATCAGGTTTTTATATGTAACTCAGATTTCCAAATAATTTTGGGTTAAAATTGTGCTACTCAGATTTTGAACTGTAAGTGGATTATAATTGTGTTTAAAAAACCTAACTCATTGCCATCTAGTTGATGCCAAAAGTACCTCTTTATTTTCCTGGAAAAAAAAAACCCAAACTGATACATACCCGTAGATTAGTCTTATCTGTTTATACACCCATTTATATAAATAAAATAGATAAGGGCATGTTATTTGAAACTAGCTGTATTCATTTAATTTAGGACTTCTCTCCTCCTCCTCCATTTTAAAATTGTTACTAACAAGATGCAAAGCAAATAGGTGATGAAATGCAAGACATTACCCAAGATGATGAAGTGTTTTTGCTGGTGCTTTGCTTTTATAGTCACATCCATTCTGGGATTCATCAGAGCATATTGTTTCTATTTTTAGACTGTTGCCTGGCAGATTTAAATTTTTTCCTCTTTATGATTGCCAATTTCTAGCTTCCTGATTGGTTACATAAGCCTGCTTCCCCTAGCCAACCGTAATGACTATGCAAATAGTATTTCACTGTCTGTTGCTGTGAGCGTACTGATAAGATGGCTGCAGGGGGTTTCTTTGGGGTATGTTTATTATTATTTTGAGGAAGGTTTTCAGCATGTTGCAATAATGAACAAAAGTAAGATTTTTTTTAAAAGTGTATTCTACTTTTTGAATGGGACATCAGAACATCCAAGCAAACTTTATCGTGCTTGAAAAATGCCTCATGTGAGATTTGAATAATTTTAATGGTGCTCTATTTTGACCTCTGTCAAGGGTCGCACGATGTATAAGTAAGTTTATTTTGTTTCTGATTCCTGCTTCACATAAGTCATCTTCTATATATGAACATGGCAGCATGTTTACAATTCTTTCACATTGTTCTAGTTTACTACCTGGCTGCCTAAAAGAATAATTGTTTCACTTAAGTGTGTAATTATTTTAGGTATTAGTATGTTTATGACTGCATCATTCTTTTAGCTTATATACATTAAGTGTATATACTGTATGTCAAATCAGTGTAGCTCATGAATATTACACCAACATTTTACTTTCTTTGTTAAATGGCATCAAAGAGCATCATGTTATCAGTATATTTTTAGATGTTTTCTGATATCAAAGCTTTGGAATTTAATGATTGTAATCTTAAACTGGATACATGGTGGGAAATACTAGCGTATTTAATTAAATAATGTATAAATATAGGAATTAGAATCCATTTGTTAACGTACTAGCACACACAGTGAGTAGTACAGGTTCATCGTGTTGGATACAGGTGGTTTCCCTGGGTTATAAACATCTGACTTACATGCAGCCCCTAGTTATGTACCAAGCCTTGTAAAACTTACTGTATTAGTGGTTCATAAAACATGGGTGTGACCAAACATATTATTGCTGTGTTAGTATGTTAAAGATGTTTTTCTGTATCTCAGTGTTTCTGTAATGTTTTTTATGTTTTGAAAAGATATGAGCAATACTTGTTTTGTCTTACATACAAATTCTAATTAAAGACAGATTTAGAAATGGAACTCGTTCACAATCCGGGAACTGTCTGACTGAAAAAATAAGACAAAGCCATATGCAAGAAGGTTCAAACAGTAAATTATTTTAAAATAAATTTATCAACACTAATTACATTTAAGTCCTTTTGATCATAGTACTCATTTATATAGTAGAGACTACTTCTTAACTTCAGACTTCCCAGTTCTAGGTTACTAATTGCATTTATAATGAGTAAGACTTTTAAAATATCTGTATCTGGAATGATTATGCCTCACACTGTACTATTTCTATGTTGATTAAAAATTGCTGTCTTTTGTTGTTTTGTATAGCTATCTCATGCCCATTACTGATCAACACATTACTTTTTGGTATTGGTGGGGTGAAGTATAAAAACTATATATAAAAGTATTGTTGTACCAGTATCAAGTTGTCTTGATTGCTGTAGCTTTAAAATAGTATGCTTTAAAATCAGGGACTCTGAATCTGTTGCTCTTTTTCAAGACTGTATTGACTATTGGGATTGCGGTGGCATAGTGAGTTATATGTTGGGCAGCTACCCAAAGGTCAGCAGTTCAACCCACCAGCCACTCAAGAGAGAACAATGGTGCTTTCTGCTACCTCGAAGATTTACAGACAGCCACAGAGGCCGGTTCTACCCTATTCTGTAGGGTCACTGTGAGTTGGAATTGACTCAGTGGCAGTTTTTTTTTTTGGTGGAGGGGGTTTGTCATTTTATACAAATTTGAAGACTGATGTTTCTATTTCCATAAAGAATGTGGTTGGGATTTTGATGCTGTTTTATTGAATCTACAGATAGCTTTGGATAGTTTTGTCATCAAAGCACTATTAAGTCTTCTAATTTATGAGTATAGAATTCTTTTATATTTTTAGGCCTTTTTAATGTTGTCTTATATATAATTTTTAATATATGAGAAGTGCTTTCACTTTACTGTTTATGTTTATCTTAGGTAGTGTATCTTTTTAGATGCTGTAACAGATATTGTATCTTTAATTTCCTTTCTAGAATGCTCCTTACTGATGTATTGAAACCCACTTAATGTTTTTGTGCTGACTTGGTATCCTGCCATATTACTGGTAATTCTAATAGCCTTTTTTGTGTAATATTTGAGCTTTTGTATATTCAGGATCTTGTCATCAGCAGGATAATTTTATTCCCTTCTCCCAAATTTGGATATCTTTTATTTATTTTTCTTGCCTAATTGCTCAGGTCAGGCCTTCACATTACAAGCCTGAATCTCTGTTGCGAGAAAGGGTATCTTTGTACTGTTCATTCTGTTCCTGCTCTTAAGGAGAAAGCACTCTGTCTCGATTGCATATGGTGCTAGCTGTGGGAATCAAAATTTCAAGAGCACATTTTTTTTGCTGCTTTAGCCAAGGATTTATTGTGAAACCAGCTGAAAGGCTTTTGTGTTTGTTTGTTTTTCAAAACTTGGTTTGGTGATAATCCATTTTGGATTCTAATACCCCAGGTAGCACGTTCCATTGGTTTGCCGGCAGGCAGAAAGGTTATTTAGTTCACCAATTAGTAATTCTAAAAAGGTGTTAGGATAGTTGCTAACAGGCCTGTTATGGGTTGAGGGGAGAACCGTAGCATACTAGAATCTAAGACTGTGAGCCATTATGGGCTCTAGCCCTCACATAATAAATATTGTTAGTGTTTTATGAGTGACTGAAACTGAGCATGCTCAGAAAGCAAGAGACTATGGAAGCCTGTGAAAAACCTTTGTAGGATTTAACAGAAGTTGTCAGAGTAATAATCGTGGCTTATGAAAATTTTTGATTGGTAAACATGGCAAGTTATCCATTATTGAAGATAAAAATTAAAAGCTTGATATACTAAATTGTAGGAGAAAAGTTGCTATCAGGTCCCTATGAATCAGAAATACTTAATTTGGAGGGAGGGGGCCTTGGGGGCGGATAGGGGTGGGAGAGATGGTCATCTTTGTTGGAGAACCATTCATTGCATGTTAGGTTCACCAGTTTAATGTAGAGTAAACCATGGAAGCAGATTTTCAATATTTATTCCCCTTTATGGTTTTGTTTTTAGGACTAATGTAGAATTCTCAAGCAAAATATAGCAGTGCAATATAAAATCATAAATTTGAACTGCAGATGAAGTGTGTGGGGTGGGTAGGGATTATAAAGAGTCCAGGAACCATGGTATTTCTAAAGAGACTAGGAATCATCAGAATAGGAAAAATATTAGTGTGTACCACTATTTAGTCTACAGATTAATATTTAGTTAAGACATTACACCGGAACTAGTAAAAACTTTTTTAACATTACCTTATTTAGAAAAATCACACATAAATGTCATTTGATAACATGACTATAACTGGAGTGCCCATGTAAAGATAGAAGTGCTAAGTCCACTTCAATAACAGCTTAAAATTTTCCAAGGTTTTGTTAACTTTAATTTTTAAATTTATTATATATTCCTAACTTTGATCTATTGTGTGAGTCCATGCACGCACTCACGTGCACTGGCACGCGTGAGTGTTTTGACCCAGCAATCCCTTTGCGTCATGGTTTTGTTATTCAAGACTGATTTTGAAAAGCAGTGCAGACTTTATTTGAAAACAAGAAACTAACAAAAAAATAGCCATAGACTGTAATTCAAACAAAGAATTTAAGGATTTGCTACAATATGTCTCAATTCCATTGTTCACTTTTGTTTTCACATCCTGTTTGCATTCTTGGTAGAGCCCTTGCCCTCATCTGCTTCCCTTGTTGCTGGGCAAGGTTCGTGAATCTCTTGTCTGATTGGTTTTAGGCAGCGAGTGCGCTGAGCCAATCAGGTAGATTTCCACTTCTCTCCCAGGACTGAAGCACTGAAGCAGCTGCTGATCTTATTTTTCTGTGGGGAGATTATATAAACTTTGTAAGAGCATGGCTACAGCAAGCTCCCTCTTGGGTATGTTTGAAAAATTACAAGACTGATCTGTAACTACAAGGAAAAAAATGGAAGTTTATTTTTTAAACTTGCTTATTAAGAAAATATAGGTAGTGATTTTGAGAAAAAGTATATTCTGATGACAGTTCCATTTTTTGTTTTTATATTTTTACATTTTAAAGATTTGTAAAATGAATAATACAAGAAAAACGCCCTTTAGTTTCCACGAATATTTACTTTTTGGCCCACATACTTGCTTTATTCCTTTAAAAGATGAGTTAAGATAACCTGCTCCACAAGGCAATTACGGAGGAAAGAATGCAGTAATTCTACTTTCTGCACTTAATATAGGTTGTCCAGACTCAGGCATTTAAATTCCATTAGGTGAATTATACTAAATCAGTTCAGTGTAGTATAGACAACAAAACACTTTGTAATGCTGCCCACAGTCAACCTTCGGGTCCAGAATACTACTAACTTGTAGGGTCGTAAATCAGCAAAAGTGGCAGATGAGAATGAATATAATTTTGTTGATAATTTAAATGGAATTTTTGCTAGATTTTTAGTTGTATATGTTTTGTAGATATATTAGACTGTGGGCATCTTTTGCCCCTGAAATTTACATTTACTTTTTCTGTTTCTAACCCTTTGAGTACAAAAATTTGTTCTTGTGCATTTTGTCCTTGTTTGACTTATTCACCAGGTAAGGAAATGATCCATATTTCTGGAAAAATTCAGACTTATATTAAAGAAAGGTAAAGTAGCAACGAAAGATGTAAAATTTATCTATGTGTGTGGTATATTTAATGCATATTAGTGATTTTAGGATTTTATGCAAAACTATGTTCTAGATTATCTCTATTAAAGAACCACACTGAACTATTGTGGATCCAGGTTTTGTTTAACTATATATATCTGACCTTATTGTCTGTCCTGTTGCTGGGCAGGAATCAGAATGCTGGCTGCTGATTGGCTGACTTTGTGAGCAGCTATTGAACAGCCACTAAAATTCTTGAGCATTTTCAGCAAGCAGATTGTAGGCATTTGGAAATACTTCCTTTGTTGTTTCATAGCTATGAAGAGTGAAATGGGTGGATGGAGGAGGATGAAGCAGAGAAAAACATAATGCTTTCGCTTGAGGAATTGGCTCATTGGGCTTTCTTTAAAAATAATTTACTAAATATTTGAAAACATTCCCCAAGGCATAGAGACTTTTTGCAGGTAACACACAGTTCTCTCTCTTTTTTTCTTAAACATAAATTCCTTTGGTAAAGGTGGAAATCCTTGTTCCATGCTGTAGAATGAAATTTTGTTGGTAGTATTTCCCAGTTCTTTAGTCTGAATATATGGAATAGTTTCTTAACACTTTCTTCCTACTGTATCCTCCTCATGGAATAACATTTTCCAGATAAAGTAGTTCATTGTGTTGCACAATTACTTCTATAGATGGCAGACATTTTCTGCTGTAAAATATTAATGCTTTTTCTGATTAAAAATTAATGCCATATGAAAGTGTCATAATTCTAATGTTGCCGTTTCAAAAAGTAGTGTTTATTTTGTCCAGTGGTTTTGTGATGTGAACAACATCTTAGTTACAGATTGTAATATTGAAAATGATCTTCAGAAATACTGTGTGCTGCTTATTATAGCCATGGAGACTTGTTTGCATGCAGTATACCTTGGTCTGCGTACCTTTCTTAAATATACTTTGCTTATGCTAAATAGGTTTCTAGACTGCTGATTGGTTTGCCCAGATCTGGCCCAACTAGTTTGAACTGGTTGTTCATGCTACTTCCTTATTGCTTTGTCTGTTTTTTATTATGCTTAGAGCCCATAAAAGATCTGGTAAATGGCAGTAGTGTGCTCCCTTGTGGATATGGATGGTAGTTATTCTGTAATTCTCTCTACAGTACTGTATTGTTAATTGAATTTAATGACAGTTTTGTTGATAAAACTTACTTTCTGGGATTGTATTTTTTATTAAATTCTATCTGATGGTAATATTATAATATTAAACATGAGGTTTTCACGTTGGATTTTCTCATTTGTGTAAAAATAGAATATTTTTATATTTAAGTTCTGTACTTTGTGCCTAGAAACATTTTGAATGACTTTAAGATAAAATTCGTTGAGTGTTTACTATGTTATAAATACTTAAAATATTGAATCTCATTTAATCACCACCCCAGCCTTTGTGCCAGATGATGATACAACTCTGTTTTTAAGGTAGCAGAAATTAGAACTTAAAATGTGTGCCTATTGTCATATAGTAAGTACCCGGGACAGCTAAAATTCCAACCCATGTGCATGTTGGCAGATTCATGTTCTTAATTGGGTTAAACTAAAGAGAATGTGTATATAAAGATGTTGACTTTTAATACAACTGGTTATAAGAATTGAAGTTTGGTGTTTGAAAATATCTAAAGAATAATCATTTCTAAATTATAAATTTAATTACTTTTTGTTTGGAGTCATCAAGGAAAACATACTGTAGAATTTTCATTTCATTTTTTCGTGAACTATTAACATGATTTTAGAATCTATGGTGGGAAAAACTTCAAAATTTACATTTTAAGTTGCCATTAATAGTTCTTAATACCTGTGATAATTTTACCTGAAGCTCAATTGGAAAGTAAATTTTAAAAATAATTTTATTAAGTTCTCTAATTAAAATAAAAAAGCTAGGCACACTACTACAAATCCACTACTATTGATTCAATTCCAATTTACTACATTATAATTGTCTAAGTTCCAAATTAGATGACACTTTCTTTGAGGGTAGAGAAATATTTACTTTATTTCTTATACTTATCAGTTTCCAGCATACATTGAAAACCAGAACGCACTGCCATTAAGTCAATTCCTAATTCTAACTCACAGTGACCCTCTATTGGGTTTATGAGGCTTTGAATCTATGGGAACAGATTGTTCTCCTCTGTAGTGTCTCATGGGTTTGAACTGTCAACCTTGGGTATAACAGTCCAGTGCTTACTTACCTGACAGTACAACTTTTAAATTAACTTAATTTAAATGAAATTAATATTTAAAATATTTTATGGCATTGTCGAAAATAAGAGAATGGGTGTGGAATGTACTCTGACAAATTTCTCAAGTTGTATTGGCCTCAAGAAAATGACTAAATCCATTGTTTGATGCCCTCAGACAAAAGCCATCAGGACATACTTGTACTTGAACAAATTGATTTACTATTTGTTCCAGGCTGGGAAAATACATACCATGGGGAAACACACACGGGGACCAGCAGTAAGAGGCCGTTACAGAAACCCTAATGCAGAATTAGAGTCTTAATTGTACTACTCTGAGAGGTACTATTTAAGAAAGTGGGTGAACCTCACTTTGGATTGAATTCTTTCAGAAAGTGGGGCGAATGCTGTGGCTGAGTTTCTCAGATACATCTGTCAATACAGAAAACAAGCATCCTAGATGGCGCCAGTGGTTTTCAATAACCAACCGAAAGGTTGGAGGTTCAGTTCCAATGACTGGTGCTGTGAAAGACCGTCCTGAGGATCTCTTTCCAAAAGACCAGTCATTACTATTGAAAGCCTAAGGGAGTGCAGTTCTATTCTGAAACACATGAATTGAATCTACTTAAGGCTACTGGTTTGGTTTTTGATTTATAGACAGGCCAAATATAGGGAGTTGATAAAACTGTAATTGGTAAAGAAACGGCAGACATTTAGTGGAAGAAGGGACTGTTTGGTGTTTTTACTTACTGTACTGACTCATGCGCTCACTGCCATCGCGTCGATGCCAACTCATAGTGACCCTAAAGGACAGGCTAGAGCTGCCCCTTTGTTTCCGAGACAGCAAACTGTTTACCGGAGTAGAATGCCCAGTCTTTCTCCTGTTGACTGGCTGCCTGGTGGTTTCAAAGTGCTGGCGTTGCTGATTGCAGCTGAACTTGTAACCACTACGCCAACAGATGTCCTGTGCATATTATAGAGTGACTTTATTTGGTATAAATTATCTGTGAGATTTTATAGTCAACAGAAGAATAGCATTGCCTGGCTCTAAATGTTGAAACCGTTAATCACAACGTTGAAGCTCAGCTGGCAGTGTAAGATAAAAATCCATCATATTGGCGGCTGCTTTTTATTTTCCCTATCAAGTCAAACAAAGAGCAAATCAATAAATTAAGTCTGATCACTTTTTCTCTTCCTGTTTGGAATCTTACCTTCTCATCACTGGAAATGGTAATGGTAAGTGACTAATCACTGGGCATTGCTTGATAATATGAATTCAAAACCAAAATTCCAAACTCCCTGCCATTGAGTCCAGTCTGACTCGTAGTGACTCTGTAGGACAGAGTAGAGCTAGCTGCTCCTGTACATTTCTGAGACTGTAACTCTTTATGGAGGGGAAAAAGCCAAGTCTTTTCTCCCTTGGAGTTGCTGGTGGGTACAAACTCCTGACCTTGTGGTTAGCAGGTTAGCAGCCCAATACGTAACCACTGTGCCACCCAGGCTTATAAATAAAGTCTTCAGCAATATATTTAATCGGTGAAAGAGTACAACACAATGGTAATTATAAAATAGCAGAGTAATAATGAAAATATGGTACGTCAGTATAGGAGATGCAGCTAACACAGTGCTTAGAGGGAAATTTATAGCTCTAACATGCACATATTAAAGGAAAATTAGAAATTTATGATTAAGCTTGAAACAAAGGACAAAATAGTAGTTTTAACTTTTAAAAAACAAAATTAAGTAATACAGAAAAGTAATACAAACGAAATAATAAATATTAAAATAGAAAACATGTAAAACAATTATCAAAGACAAGTAGTTCGTTTTTTAAAAAATTTTAGATAGTGGCACTTAATCTGAATACCACATAATTCATTATTTAATCCCATCACGAAGGTTTGTACAATCATTACTACGAGCCATTTTTGAACATTTCCCTCCACCCCACAGTTCATTTTTTGAAGAAACAAAGTGGAGAAAAGTCTTAAGACCGATTAAAAAATGAGAACACAAAAACGTATATTTTTTACCTCATTTTAATTGTACAGTTCATTGCTACATTCAGTGTTTTGCAGGTATCATCTCAGTCCATTTTAGAACTCCTTTATTACCTTATAAAGAGTGCTGTCCATCTCCCTTTCCCCATCTCTAGATAGTCTCTAATTAATTTCTCACTCTGGGCTGGCTAATTCTGTCTATTTTCTATAGTTGTTGTTAGGTTAATTACAGCTTCTGGTGACCTCATACGTAATAGAATCACTTGGTCAACTTTGCATTCGTTGCTATGTTTGAGCCCATTGTTTGCAGTCATGATTTTAATCCATCTTAGTGAGTCAGTGTGTGTCCCCTGACCCTCCACACACTTAACCATGCATGATGAGTCCTTGTGCAGGTGCCGGCCTCTGTAACACGTCCAAAGTGCAAGAGATTGTGCAGGAGACAAAGTATTGCTCTTTCTAAGGGACATTCTGGGCCTCTTTTTTTTTAAGGCAGATTTGTTCTTTTGGCAGTCCACGGTATATTTAATATTGTTTGTAATAATTCAAATATACTAGTTTTTCTTCAAGCTCCACTATCCATTTTTCATATGTGTGTGAGACATATGAAAATACCATGGTTTTTAGGTGAACCTTAGTCCTCAAAATGGCATCTGTGCTTTTAAAAAGCACTTCATAAAGAGATCTTCTGATTGAATCTTTAAATACGTGCTTTTAATTGGTTCCTTTCACATAGCAAAATGATTTCAGAGTGTATGTATCCATGTTGTAGCATTATCAGTATTCTTATGGCCTAATGATATTCCATGTTGTCCATCTTGCCACCCACCCCATTCCCCAGCTCTGTTCCACAAAGTAAGACATAGCTGGGGGACCTTTCTTGAGCTGAGATAGTGTAAAAGGAAGGCGCAATTACCACTCATTTATTTGAGAAAGTTTCTCGGTCATTCACAGACCCAAAAATAACTTACCGAGTCATACCAAATAACTCACAAAGCACAAAATAACGTTTGCATATAGGGCTCACGGGCACACTTCAGAGTCACGCAGCAATGTGTGCAGTGTGATTCTCCGGGTAGGAGCTTGGCAGCCCTACTCTAGGTACTTGGGGATGGGGTATGTGCTGCCTCAGCAACAGCTCCCTGTAAAACAGGCCGTGAATACCAGTTCGTTTGTTTCGTGAGGTGTGTGTTCTCATAAAAATGAAATCACGTAGAGTGACCTTTAAAAACGTATGATACCTATATACCACTTTTAAAAACTACTCATCAGTTGATGAACATTGGATTGCTTTTACTTTTTGCTGTCCAGAATAATGCTTCCATGAATTTTTATGGACATATGTTAGTTTTCTTGGGCCTATGTGAGAGGACTTCAAAAATTTTGTGCAAAAATTTTCCTAAGCACTCTGTAAGCCTCCTTGTATAACAAAGGAATTAAATCACTGGGTCATGTGGCAACATAATATTGAACCATGAGGAGGAGCTGCAGGAGTGTTTTCCAAAGCAGCTGTACCATTTTATAATCCTACCATCATTAAGCAAGGATTGCAATTTTTCCACATCCTGGTCTGCACTTGCTATTCTTTTTGGTTATAGCCATCTTAGTGTGTGTGTGAAGTGTTAGCTCATTGTCAAACAAATTATTAACCATTTATTTTTTAAGTGTTTATGTAGCTACCCAGGACTGGTTTCTATTAGCAGGTAACATGAAAACTAGTGCCCTCTGTCTTCATTCTTTTTTTTTTTCTTTTCTTTGTAGGGGAGAACGCGAACGCAGTTCTTATAACTGACTTTTTACTCTCAATTATTCCCATTTATTAATTTTGTATTATATATGTCTAATAAATAGGAAAACTAACTCAGCAAGGATTATTAAGATGATTTCTATATACCATTATCTCAAAATTAAGTGGTGTTTGTTTGTAAGATTAAATTACAGTAAGTATTATCAAGTGGCTTCTGTTTCAATTATTAAACATTTTCTTTTTTTCCTCTCTTTTAAAGATTCAAAATGGATAGTATAGAAGAACCACAGAAAAAGATATTTAAGGCTCGAAAAACCATGAGAGCAAGTGATCGTCAACAACTTGAAGTAGTGTACAAAGCAAAAGATGATTTGTTGAAGACTGATGTCAAGCTGTTAAATGGTAGTCATGAAAATGGAGATTTGGACCCATCTTTGGAAAATATAGATTATATTAAAGACAAAGAAGAGATGAATGGCATTGAAGAACTTTATTTTGATTCAGAAGAAAGTAAAACAGAATGGAAAGAAACACCCTGTATCCTAAATACTAATGTCAAAAGCAAGCAGAATGATGATTTAAGTAGTGAACTTTCATTTTCTAAGAATACAACTCCTGAGCCAGCCTATCAACAGACTTCTGAACCACCTTCTGGTGTTCTGGCTTCAAGTGATCTGGCCTCTAGAGATTCAGCCTCTAGAGTACTGGCCCTTGCTGATCCTCCCTCTAGTGAAACCCCCTCCAGTGATCATACCTCTGGAGATCCCACCTCTGGTGAACGGGCTCCCATTGAACCTGCCTCTGATGAACTCATCTCTGGTGAACCCACGTCTGGTGAATCTGCCTCTGGTCAACCTGCCTCTAGTTCTGCTGAGCCTGCCTCTGGTGAATTCTCCTCTGATGACGTCTCCTCTGATGAACCTGCCTCTAGTGAACCCACCTCGGGTCAACCTACCTCTGGTGAACTCGCTTCTGGTGAACCTGTTTCTGGCGAACCCCTCTCTGATGGAACCACGTTTGGTAATCTGGCCTCTAGTGAATTGCCTTCTGGGGATCTGACCTCCGGAGCACCGTCTGCAGTTGAACAGAACTCTGATGAACCGGCCTCTGATGAGTCGGCTTCTAGTGAAACACCCTCTGGTGAAACCTCTGGTGAACAGCCCTCTGTAACATTGGCCTCTGATGATCAACCAGCCTTTGAAGCAAGTTCTCCATCAGTTTGTGAAGCAGTTCCTGAAACTACACAGCTTACTAGCAATAAAGACGAAGCTTTTCTCAACCAAAAAAGGGATGATGAAAAGTTAGACCAAATTCAGAGTAAGGACTCATTTGAAGAGGAAAAGAAAAGTGATAGTAAAATGGATGCTATTGAAGACAGTTTAGAGACAGATGAAACGATTTGTTCAGACCTACTTCCTGAAGATGTAAAGAAGGAAGAGGAAGATAGTATGTCAGAGCTTGCCCTTGGAGAGGAGGCTATATCTAGTAGTATGGAAATTGAGCAAGCAGAAAAGAATGAAGACGAAAATTCCTTAGACCGCACAGAAACCATTAGGGAAAATGTTATGGAAACTGACAAAAATGAGAATCTACTAGAAAACACAGATTCCATGGAGACAGACGAAATTATTCCTATTTTGGAAAAGCTTGCACCTGCTGAAGATGAACTTACTTGCTTCTCTAAAACTTCTCTCCTTCCAATTGATGAGACAAATCCAGACTTGGAAGAGAAAATGGAAGGGTCTTTTGGTTCACCATCTAAACAAGAAAGTAGTGAGAGTTTGCCAAAAGAAGCCTTTCTGGTCCTCTCTGATGAAGAGGACATTTCAGGTGAAAAAGATGAGTCTGAAGTTGTATCGCACACTGAGACATGCTCTCCAGGTTAGCAAGTTATTTAAATTTTAAAGATTTTGATAGGTAGCAAAATACTTTCCAAAAAATTAAGTTTTACATTTCTTTAAGTCTCACAGATAAAACTTGAAAATGGTGGTAGCTAGAAGGATCCCTTAACTTCACAGAATTTAAGTTATAAAACACCCACTCTGTGTGCAGCATAGTGCTGAGTGACAAGAGAGGGGATGTGAAAAATGGAAATTGCTTTTAAGGTTCATACCTGGAAGGGATTTATAATCTAGAAATAAAGATGAGATGGGCAAACAACATTATTAGATAATTCCAAGTTAGTTCATAATGATTAAAATCATAGCAATTAATTTTTCTTGCTATCACTTAGCAACCAAATAATTTAGCATCTAAAAGCTGCAGGATTTAATTGCTGCCAGTTTAGTGAATCTTACTTCCAATTAATCTTTCCAATGAAATATGATTTTTTTTAACTATCCTTTACGCAGGTAATGGCACCACTATTGCACAAAAAATAGAAACTGAGATTAGATGATCTATTCTGAATGATCTTCCTTTAATCCAAATTTTAAATTTTTTATGGTCTCTGTCCCTTTAATTGAATTTCCATTACTTTTACATGAAGGAAGGAGCAAAAGAATGATAGGATGAAATTTACAGTTTAGAAAAATAACGTGCATAGAGGTTTAAGGAAAACATACTTTTTCAAAACGATTTATGTGGAGGGTGGCATTGGGACCAGACCTTTAAAAAGTAAGGATAGCATTGGAAATTGCAGTTTATGCAGCTATTTAATAATGACTTTAAAAAATGAATAAATAAAATGACTTTATAGATTTTACTTGTGTCAGAATCTTGATATTGAAAACCATCTGGAAAAAAATACTATTAATATAGAGATGAATATTAATTTTTGATTACTTGCATTCCATTTTTTATCTCATGGTTATGCTATTTGCAGGGTAAATTTAGTGATAGATTTAATTCCTTAGTTTGGTAGCTCTATTTTTATGTGTGTATCTTTTACCGTACTTCTTGGAAGAAATTGTAGGTTTAAGTGGTTTCATTTTTGATTCATGGACTATAGTCTTTAATTTTTTATATGGCAACAGAATCTGTTGCTTGTCATTTGTATTGCTGTGAGCCTCTTGAGGGGATCAGCTTTTTGTTCTTGATGAATTTTTAATGTCTCAGAATACAGAATTACAAATTGAAGTATAGAAGTCCAGCTATTAACACTCCTAATATTTAGGTGCTATAGTAGTAATAGAAAAACATCATAAACCGTCTATCATTTCAGGCACTTATTTAGCACGTTTTCTAAATTTACCCGTTAGTTATTGGTATGCGCAGCCCCCTCCCACAAAAGGAAAAGAGCTATCAGAAAGAAATAAGAAAAGCTATTCTTATTTTACAAATATAGGAGACCTAAAAACTATTGCAGACAATACCTTCAGGAGGTACTGTTGTGTTCGATAGTATTGCATAATAACTGCTGCTCACTGCTTTCTTAGAAGCCTTGGGGAATAAAAACAAAACACAAACTTGCTCTAGGGGGAAAAAAAATCAAGTAACAGTAAACCACAAACCAAGTTCACTGTCACCTAGTGAACTGACTCTTAGCAATCCAATAACTGTTGATAGGAGTAGAAAGCCCCATCTGTCTCCTCAGGAGATTCTGGTAGCTTCAAACTGCTGACCATGTGGATCACTCAGCCCAGTGCATAACCACTCCCTCATCAGGGCTCCATGAATTAATCATAGAGTTTGTTAATTTTTCAACCAATAGGATTTTGATTTTGGATTTGATCAGGTAATAATTGATTTCTATTCTGTTGAATCTACAGGCATTTTCCCTAAATTATTAGATGACCTTAATTACAGTCTGAATTGACAGTGGCAATGGGGTTGGGTTTTGTTTTACTTTTGATACCTTTTATCTCAAGCTACCTAATTATGTTGTGTTTGTGAAACATCTGTAGGGCCTAGGAAGCTCAGAGGTTAGCAACTCAATGAATATTAAAATCAGAAGCATTTGAAAAATTATGTATAGGAAGAAATGCTTCAGAAACACATGTCTGATTTTCCAGAAAGTTTAAAAAAATTATGTCAATTTTATTGATTCTGTTGTTGAAGGATGAGATCTCAAAACATTACTATCTGAACAAAGGGTGATAAGTGGAAATTTTTATAGTATTATTTTAAAATGAAAAAGATTAATAATAAGCCCATCTATCCAATAGGCTTTATTTAATACATATTTGTAAAAACCTCTATATTAATCAAGGATCCTATTTTCCATGCTAGATTTCATCTAAAAAGATTTTTAAATGATTTCAACTTTGGCTTCTGCCATCAAGGCCATTGTGATAAAAACTCTAGTTTTTGGAGAGTGGTGCATGTATTTATGTAATACTATATGTCTTGTAATTGCTTATTTAGTATTAGTTTTGGGTTATGATTATGCAGCATGGATTTTTGAAGTCACTGGGGAGCAAACTGTAGTGATATAAGGAGGAAAGAGAAACCCAAGTGCTTTAGTGATTTATTATAAATTAACCCACCACCCCCCAAACTATTAAGTTAGTTGAGATAGAGAGTGATTTTATAAAGGCCATTTCTAGTATCTGGAATTTTGTTTGTAACAATGTAGCTTTGATGAAGTTGGAGTTTTACTTTTTCATAGCTCTCTTCATTAATATATTTAATACTACTCTATTTCCTACATTATCATTTTATGACTGCCTAAAGATGAGGCACTTTGGTTTGGTAGAAAAAAATGTGGATTTAATATCTGGATCTCTTTCCTAACTAGATAGTCACCCTGTGAAATTACTTAACCTTTCTGAACATTAGTTTCCTCAAGCATATTACAGTAAAAGTTACTGTTCTCCCACTGCATGACAATAACCAGGATAAGAAGTATATGTGTTAAACACCTAATTTAGTTGTCGGCACTAGCATTAAAGTAGCAATTATTTTTTAAGTGAAACTTAGTGCTTTTAGGATTGCTTTTGTGCGTGTGTTTGTTAATTTTTTTATTCGTTTTATACAACTCTTATCACAATCCATACATGCATCAATTGTGTAAAGCACATTTGTACATTCATTGCCCTCATCATTCTCAAAACATCCGCTCTCCACCCAAGCCCCTGGCACCAGGTCCTCATTTTTTGCCAGGATTGCTTTCCCATTCTTTTTATGAACTAACCTTCAGCTAGCCAGGAGTCAGGGATACAACCTGTCTTATCAACACGTTGGATGTTGTGCGTTTTCAATGATTTGTAATTTTTTTAGTCGTTACAATCACTACTTTATTCCTTAATACATGAATGTAAAGGAATCTAAGTGCTTTATAGTAGTACTTTTTAACATTTTGTTAGTCTTGTGACAGTAAATTACTGAGATTTTTTATTTTAAAATCTATAGTTGTGATTGTTTCCAATGTTAAAAGGTTTACTTTGAGTTTGTAGAAACAATTAGAAAGTAGACTTGGCCATTCATTTCTATTAGTTGATCCTCATTACTCTGAAAGTGTTGTAAGGATGCTGATTTCCTACGATTATGAACTGACTCATTACCAAAACCGTCAATTTGGCATACGTTCCAATGGAAGTCAGATTTCATTTGCTATTTCTGTTACACTCAGAAGTAGACAACACTGAGAAGGACAGCAAACTGGAGGACGACGAGCAAGCAACGCCTGGAGAAGATGAAAGGCCTTTGGAGAAAAGTATGTACAGTAAAATCTAACTGGATAAGTATGACAATTTCACCGTTTCTAGTTTCAAGGTCATGGATTATTATTTCTGTTCATGAGGTAATTATAAAACTTTGCAGTTCAAGTAAAGCCACAACTAACTCATTATGCTGATAGCTAACCCAAGGATCTTTGAAATATTAATTACCTTATATACCTTAGTGTTCCCAAAGAAATAGTTAAGATTAATATTTAGTAGATTACTGATTATCTTTAACGAAATTGTATAGCTTTACATTTAGAGCCCTGGGGTTATAAGATTTTTGTCTGGACTGCTATGTGTTTCAGTCTACTTTGGATCTGAAGCTTCACAGAAGAGTAAAGGATGGGGCTGAGCATTGTTAGGTTTATTGACGAGATCACTGCAATAGAAACATGGAAACCGGGAATCTGTTGCTCTTCCTACCATGTTACTCTTCTGTGTTCCATGGGTAAATGATGTGAGTATAAGAGAAGTTAAAGAGTAGATCTGGATTTTAAAATAGGCAGATACGATTCTAGGGTAAGTTAAAAATATATATATTCCTAGGATTTCAGTTCATATATGTCTACTCCAAACAAGATATCTAAGTATGTCTCTGGGATCACTGGTTGGCTACTGACAAGTTATCTCATAATACACTTACTTGACTTTTATATCATTTGAGTGCCTTAAAAATTTTTTTCTTTTTAAGTTCAATCAAAACAGTCATTTTCAAGGGGATCTTGCTGGGCCAGTTCCTAATTATGAGAGAGGTAGGCTCAGAAAGTCATGGGAATATCTTATGCACTTCAAAGGAGGTAATCTTGATAGTAGATTTTCTCAAAGGACATAGGATAATCATGGGAACTTATTAGAAAGTAGGGTTTTTAAAGAGAGCAGTTTTTTGTGTTTTAAAGAAAATTGAAAACTGCACTAATAAGAAGAAGCCAGAAAAGATGCTCCGAGGAGTATTTTTTCATCGTGACAATACATCCATGCCACGGCAGTCTGCCTCCACATTCCCTGAGGGTTGGAAAGGACATCCTAGGAGAATTTTGTTTGAAAACCCTACCCCATCCAACCTATAGCCCTGTTCTTGTCCTGTGAGAAATTTCTTTTTGTTCCCCCAAATCAAAGGCCATCAGATCGATCCGAGTCCCTATAAGGTGCCAAAGTTGCCATTTTGACATGAAGCAGATCTGAGATCGTAGAATTCTCCGAGGAAGGTTTGAGAAATGGGAACATGTCCTGCTCCAGCATATGGTGCGGGAACAACACCATCACATTGTGATATTTTTCTTTAATAAAAGTTTCTATGATTTTATAGCAGCATTTTTTTAACTTCATTTAGGGGAATATGAAGTTAATTTTTCACTTCATATAGAAATTTTTAACTTCATATAGGAATATGAAGTGAGATACGAGAGAGAGGGATACATAACCAGGTATAGATATTTACCTTTTTAAAAATCTGTAGGTTTTAATGATTTTATTTTCATATATTCAAATAAAACTAGGTAAAATTTGCTTATGCCCTAATAGATGTTACTAATATTTGAAATAGAAATTTTAAATGTGAAAGTCTCTTTCCAAATATAGTTTTGTCATGACATTAGTTTTATATACGTGAAATTCATTAGACCATGTTAATAACTATTGTTATATTATTATCCTAAGTCTGATTAAGGAGGGGTTTTTTTGCACTTTCTGAGGATGAATAACTAAAGGTATACACAGTTGTTAGAAATCTTTGACATTGGAATAAATACCATTTTGTCAGAGGATTCATGTGTATATGAAATTGAGCATAGGGAATAAATAGGAAATTATTTTCCTTATGTGTGATATTGCTAGGCAACTCCAGCTTTCTATGTAGATTTCAAAGAAATAATGTTCTTTATTCACATTCTACATTGCTTAGTCATTAGGATGTTTCTATGATATTGAAAATTATTTCAAATTTAATGCCAACCAGCTACCTACTTTTCAGAAAATACATCAAACGAATACATAAAAAGTTATATAAAAATTGTTTACACAAAATAGAATACTGTATATACTTGATTATAAGCCGACCTGAATATCAGCCAAGGCACCTAATTTTACCACAGAAATTGCATGGAAAAACTCGGTTTATACTCAAATATATAGGCACTTAAAAAATAATAGGTTGAAAATCCTAGTGTAGAAACAATTTGGTGGGGATAGAAAATAGACTTTAAGACTACACATAGTAAAAATTCCTAATCAGTCTTCATGCTTTTTGTTCTTAGATGAATTTTCCAGAAGAAAACGTTCTAAATCAGAGGACATGGACAATGTACAGTCCAAACGCCGTCGCTATCTGGAAGAAGAATATGAAGCAGAATTTCAAGTAAAGATTACAGCCAAAGGAGACATTAACCAGAAGCTTAAAAAGGTGTTATACATTATAAGTTAAAATAAAAAATACCTAGTATCTGTTGTTGTCGATCTTAGCATTAGTCTATATTTTACTGACATTCAGGTTTGTTATAAAAGAAGTTGAAAGTGGTTGAGTTTATAAATATGTTCACAAAAAAATTTATAATTGACACCTCTTTTTAGAGAGCAGTATGAAACTCAAGTAAAGGTAATTGTTCTAAGTGTTAAATATTTAATGGTGGAATTTTAAATGTAATTTTTAGACCATTGCTCTTCCACTAAGATAGTGTAAATATTCACCCTAGTTAAAGAGATAGGGAGACAATTAATAGTGGGTTTTTTCCCTTGCCAGTGTCTCTTCTTTATTATTGGCAAGTAATAATGCTTATATGCTTGATCTTTCTGAGCTAAAATAATTATGAAATTAAGTATGTGAATGAAATTTGAAAATTTCTTGTTTATAAATTTGAAGTACCAAACCCATTGCCATCCAAGCCACAGTAGCCTGGTAAGATAACATAGAAATAATCCCATACTGTTTCAATGGCAAGTGACCGTCATCTCCTTCTCTGAGTAGTGAATGGTGGGTTATAACTGCCAACTTTTCTTTCATTTGCCTTCAAGTGCCTAAGCAGTGGATGGACCACTAGAGCTCTTTGTCTTATATATTCACTGAGTATTTAGAACAGTGTTCCTTAAATGTGATTCACAGACAACTACTGGACTTTTGCTTATTAGAAGTCAATAATGAGATAAATATAGAACTCAGTATTTTAGAAATGTCTTGTTAGAAATTTAGATGTTATTAGTGACATTCTTAGTGTATTTCACAAAAATATCAAATTGCAATAGATCAGATTATTTTTGAGCTAGTTTTTTACTCATCCTTACCCCACCGCTCACCCCAATTTTACTTTTTAAAGGAGCCTTGGTGGTGTAGTGGTTACACTGTGCTGTGCATGGTCAGCGGTTTGAAAGCACCGCAGCTCTCGGGAGAAAGACTGGACTTTCTACTACTCCCTCGGAACCCCACTGGGGGGTCATTATGAATCAGCACTGACCCAGTGGCAGTGACTTTGTTTGCTTACAGTTTGAGAATAGCTGCCCGAGTAAATGAACCCTAAGGTTCAATTCCCCTGCTGTGAGAATTTGTACCTGCACCCCAGATAGAGTGAGTCAGAATCTATATTTTAACAAATCACCCCCCTCTCCAAAAAAAAAAGAAGAGAGAGAGAGAGACCCCAAAACCAAAGCAACACACTGCCATCAATTCTGATTCCAAGTGATAGTGATTATAGGAAAGAGTGGAACTGCCTCTCTGGGTTTTATAGTTCCGAAACGAAAAGCCTCATTTATCTCCCAAGGAGCAACTGACCTTGGGACAGGGGTTCTCCACCTTCCTCAGGCCATGACCCTTTCATACAGTTCCTCATGTGGTGGTGACCCCAACCATAAAATGATTTTCGTTGCTACTTCATAACTGTCATTTTGCTACTGTTATGAATCGGGCGACCCCTGTGAAAGGGTCGTTCGACTCCCAAATGGGTTGCGAACCACAGGTTGAGGACCGCTGCCTTGGGACTAGCAGTCCAACTTGTAACCCACTGCTCCACCAGGCCACTTTAGTTCATAAAAGAAAAGGAAAAAGCTAATCAGTGTGCTTCTCCCATCTCTCCCTATGTTGTCCTTGGCGCCAGGACTGGATGGGATCACTTAGCTAGAGTCTTGGTTTCGTACTGGTATTCTAATCAAGAAACTGCTGAGTGATTTGACTTCTCAGATGGATTTTTCTATACCTTAGGATGATGTTAACATGTACATTCTGATTATATTTCGTGTAGATATGTAAATTCTCAGCAGGTGTTTGAATTAGAATGAACCAGTTCAAAGCCCTGATTAAAAGTAACATTATTACGGTTTTATCATATATAGGAATATTTTTTCTTGTATACTGAAATATCCTCTTTGCTAATAATAAAAGGAACATATGTATATTTCTTTAGGTTGTACAATGGTTGCTGGAAGAAAAATTGTGTACGCTACAGTGTGCTGTTTTTGATAAGAATTTGGCAGAATTGAAAACACGAGTGGAAAAGATTGAATGTAACAAGAGACATAAAACAGTTCTTACTGAACTACAGGTTTGTATATGGATTTGAATGATATATGTGCAGTTCCTTTTATAAACTAATTTTTTGGAATATAGTTTTGAAACTGTAAAACATGTGAATTCTAAACTTTAGAAGTAGAAGGAGCTCAGTGGAGCTTATTTACAGTAATTGCATCTCTTAGTGATCTGGAACCTCTGCAATGAGACCTTAACCAAGTCCCTTAACTTACTTTTTGTATTTGTTTGTATATCCTTTTTCTTTTTGCTTTGTAAAAGATGGCCCTTTCTAGTCAACAGATTATTAGATCTAAGAACAGAGCAGCCCTCATGGTACCGTGGTTATGCATGTGCTGGTAACCACAGTCAGCAGTTCAAAACCGCCAACTGCTCTATGGGAGAAAGACAGGCTTTCTCCTCCTGTGTTGGAAATTCACAGGGGCGGTTCTGTCTTGTCTTAAAGGGTCACTATGTGTCAGAATCAACTTCTGGCTTTCAGAAGTGGCCAGTAGTGGCTGAGCCAGCTGTGGGTAAATAAGGATTGAGAGAAAGGCCTATGCTGGCAGCTGAGGTCTGGACTGGTTAGGGAAGGGAGCTACAATGTCTTCAAGATATAGTTGGCTTGTGGAGTGGGCTTTATTATTGTGCAATCTCAATTAGTGTCCACTGTTTTACCTTTCTAGTTTCTAATATCTATTGCAATGGCTTCTCAAAAACTGAAAGATAAAATACATGATTAAAGAGTTTATTAAGGAGGCTACCAAATTGTACTGTGAGTGAGAAATGCTCAAGGTAGTTGTTACAAAGTTGAAGGTCTGCTAATAAATGTCCACAAATTCTGTAAGCCTTACCTGAAGGCATTTGAATCAAGCTCTGAGGGTTTGCAGATCCAGCTCCTTGAATTGAGTGTCCAGGGGCATCCACTCCAGGAAGCCTCAGCCCAAAGGCACTCAGCAGCACTTTCTGGGTCACCAAGCCCAGAGGCACCCAACTCCACAATCCAGCCTCTTGCACGAAAGCACTCATCTTAATTTGTTCTGTCGGTTGGGAAGTCCATCACTGTTCCATGCTCTGGCTCCTGGCTCTGCTGCTGCTTCTCTGGTGGTATAGCTGTCAACTGGATCCAGAAGGTTCATTTCACAGGAATCTTGGGACCAGAGAACACACTTCTGGCTCTTGCTGGTAGTGAGATCCCTTTTAACATGCTTCTCAGAGAGTTCCTTTCATTCACAGCAGGATGATATTCCAGAAAATCATGTTTCTAATTCTTTTTCATTTATGCCAAGGCATGGAGTTGCTGGCTAATATGGTATACCTGTATAACTTAGTGAGAAACGATCAAACTTTCTTCCATAGTGCCTACACCATTTTATATTTTCCACCAGCAATGTATGACGATTATAATTTTCATGTCCTTGACAACGCTTGGTATTTTATTTCTTTATTTTTTTTTAACAATAGCCATTCAAGTGGGTGTGAAGCAGTATCACATTGTTGCTTTCATTTGCATTTTTAATAGGCATATAATGATGAGTATCTTCTCATGTGCCTGTTGACCACTTGTATTCGAGGGGGCATCCAAAAAAAAAACTGGAATTGCACTGGGCAGAGCAGAGCACAGCTTTCATAGTCCGCTAGATGAGCATCAAGCAACGCCCTCTGAATTAGTGCACCCAGTGCTGTCCCCTGGGAAGGTTGTCTCTGCCTACATTGATTTTTTTTTCCCCCCCGTGAAAGCAGTTTTGTTTAAACATCGTTTTTTTGTGATGGCCCATTTAAGAGAACAGTGTGCAGCTGTGAAATTTCCTGCTGGGGGAAAATGCTGCAGTGACTATTGTGATGTTAAATACAGCTTACAAGGACAGTGCTATGGGAAAAACTTCAGTACACGAGTGATTTTCTCATTTCAAAAGGTGAAATGTTGATTGATGACAAACCTTGTTCTGGATGTCCGTCAACTTCCCAAATGGACGAAAAGGTCAGCAGTGTCAGTGCACTTGTGCTCAAAGATTGAGGAATGGACCAATGCGGAGATGGGGAAGGTATCTGGACTATCTTGGAGCTCGGTTCATGTATTTGTAATGGAAGATTTTGGAATGAGGGTCGCTGTGAAATTTGTGCCTCAGGTTCTGACTGACCACGAGAAAGATTGTTGAGTGGAAACATGGCATGATTTGAAAGAACAGCTCCAAAACAACCCACACTTTTTCCCCAAGGTCATTACTGGTGACAGGCATGGTTCTCTTATTCTCAGGACCTTGAAAGCAAACATCAATCAAGCCAGTGGAAAAGGCCATGATCACCTTGCCCAAAATAACCTTGTCAAGTGAAATCAAAAGATCAAGATGATGCTCATTTGTTTTTTTGATGTGAGGGGGATAGTGCATTTGGAGTTCATTCCGCCAGGCCTGATTTGTGACGCAAGAGGGTCTGGCTTTGCCACCATGACAGTGCACCTGCTCCCACAGCCATCTCAGTGCACCAGTTTTTTGGCACATAGCAGCATGCCTCTCTTGCCCCATGCACCTTACTCACTTGACCTTGCTCCGTGAGACTTCTTTTTGTTTTTGCAAATGATGAGGGACATGAAAGGACAGTGATTTGACGATGTACAAAAGGGGAAGGAAAAAAACCAGGGACATGTTGTCAGCCATCCAAACTGATAGGATTGTTTTGTTAAAAAAATTTAAATGCATAGCTTTGAAAATAAAATTCTGTTTTTGCGGGGAATACCCTTGTATCTTCTTTGGAAAATATGTCTATATAAATTCTTTACCTATTTTAAATTGAATTATCTTTTTAATGTTGAATTGTAAGAGTTCTCTATATATTTTGGATTCTAGGCCTTTTTTAGATATATAATTTGCACATATTTTTCCTGGCTGTAATGTTTTTGTTACTTTCTTGAAAGTGTCCTTTGATCATCTAAGTTTAAAATTTTTATAGAAGTCCATTTTACCTTTTTCTTATTACCCGCACTTTTGGTATTATATCTAAGAATCATTTGCCAAACCAATGGTCAAACATTTCCTTCAGTGAGTTTCATGGATTTAACTTTTACATTTAAATCGTTGGCCCATTTTGAATTAGCTTTACTTATGTGAGATAGCCATTCACTACCTAATAATAAGGTCAGCTTATACCAGCAGCTTTTCTACACAAAAACAATTATAAAATAGGAAAAAATATTTTACATATAGCAGTTACTTTTAATATTAGGTACATAAGAATATTCTACCTTCCCACAAAAGAGAAATTTCAAGACTATTCTGAAGAAAATTTGAGAAGGAAAAAGCTGCTAACAAAGCGATACTGTGTGTGCCTTGATAGGAGGACTTGTTCTTCTTTCTCAGTTACTGGTTTAATTTTTCATGTGAGAATTCATTTTTAAAAGGATTGCAAGCCTACAGAAGATTATAAAGTGATTGATTACCGACCATATTAATGATTTACATATATTGTGAAGGAGTTCTTTGGTGGTACAAAAAAAAAAGTGTTTAACCAAAAAATTAGAAATTCAAGTCCACCCAGTGGCACTTTGGAGCCACAACTGAGAAAGCAGCCGCTGAAAACCCCATGACGCACAGTTGTACTGGGGCACCTGGGGCGGGCGTCCAAATAAGAGCTGACTGGACGGTAACCGGTGGCTCTGTGTATCTCTTCATATGATTCCCTTTGAAAGAAACCTTGGAAGTTAAGTAATAATTTTTTTAATTGGGCAAAAGGAACTTTCTGGCAAAGTGGGTCATTCTGTTTTCAGAAGTTTGCTTGACTATGACGAAAAATGTTGAATGCACGCAGCAGTCACAGTAAATCAAACCTGAGGGTTACATGTGTGCTTTTGTTTCAGACAGACAGGAAATAGCATATTCATGTGTTGGTGTGATAGTTTTTCTTTCATTGTCCTCACCTCCTTTTTTTCTCTTGCCTTATTCTTTTTCCTTTAAATATGTTTTTGAATGTTTGGGGAGTATATGTAGCTGGGCAGTTTATATAAGGTGTGCAAGTGATAAAGAAAAAAGTTTGAAAATATACTACATTTTACTAACAAATGTTGACATTACTAATAAGGTAACATTTTTAACATTTTTAAAGAGTCACAGAATATGTAATGAATTAATTCAAAGAGTAATATGAGTATTTATTTATACTGCTCTTGAAAGTATAAATGTGGCAAAGCCTTTGGAAAAAATTTAGGCAAGAATGTTAAAAATGTATTGTATCCCAGGAATCCATTTCTAGGAATGTGCCCTAGAGACGTAACCTGAACCAAGGACAAAGGTTACAGTTGATTCACAACAGTGGGGTATTGAACAGCAGTCTCCCTTTTCAGTATTAATATTTATGTAGCTAAAATACTATTGAAGGGATCTTTTATGACTTAGATAAGTTGATTATATAAATCTCAGTAAAAAAGTATTAGTCCAGCTGTTTAAAAATTAGCATATGACCATATATAATCAGAAATATACTAGAGTGTGAGCAAACACCCACAGTTTTAGAGGAAGAGTTAACCTTCAGTTAGTAGTGTTCACCACTATGTATTGGCATCTGGATCATTTTAGATTTTATTATGATTCCATATATCAAATTATGATTCCACATTTTCCAAATATATGCACCAATTGTAATTTACCTTACTATAATCTGACATTTAACATTTACAGTAGTAAAAAAATCTGACTATATTGCACTTTACAGACATTTATTTGGTGGTAACCAACAGATGTAATGAGAGTTACCGTTGTCTTTCACAGTAGTAGCATGTCTTAACTTGGTTGGACCCCCCTATTCACAGTGATTTGGCAATTATAGAAGGAAGTAGTTTGGCAGTTAATGCAATGATATAGCCCTCCATTTTGTTATCTAGTGTGATCATCCTCTATTTCCAAATAATACCAATTTTTGCACATTGACCTCTTTGGAATTTAATTAGGTCAATATGTGAGGAATGGGCCTTTATAAAACCGAAGAAATCTACGCTCGTGTAATGCAGAAACCCGTCAAAGAAAAATGAAAATATTTTTCACTAAGAGCTAGAAAAGTGCTAAGATAGTACACTGTCAATGGTGGAAAACTTGTGAGACCCAGAAAAACAAAGGATTCCCATTGAGTTTGAGTTCCTAAGTTTCACCCTAATATTGTTATATGTAGTTTTCTAGTTACATATGCATGATTTCCTTTGCAATACTCAATATGCCACTTAATTTATTGTTTCTTTTCTTTAAGGCCAAGATAGCCAGGTTAACTAAACGGTTTGGAGCAGCCAAAGAAGATCTTAAGAAAAGACAAGAAGTAAGAATTTCCATTTGAGCACAATCAGTATTGAATGCAAAGTGGTAATCTTAGGAAACCCATAGTGTTTTAGTGTTCCACTCCCAGTTGTACTCTTGTTCTCTTCTTTGTAGTTCTCTACTGTGCTGTAAGTTAAATGAATAGGTAGCCATTAATTAGATTGTGTAACTTTATTGCTTCAAACATTTCAATCATTTTGAATGTAGAATTAAGTCCAAACACCATAGTGTAGCATAAACTGAGTCTTAAAGTCTGGTATTTGCTGCTTGTCTTTCTATTCTGTAATACATACTTTTAACATAGCACTTAGTATATTACATTATAAGGAGCCCTGTTGACACTGGGATGCATGATAGACTGCAAGGTCTTTGGTTCAAACCCAGTAGCTGCTCCATGGGAGAAAGTGGAGGCCATCTGGTCTCTTAAAGATTTACGATCTTAGAAACCCTATATAGGTTCATTAAAAGTTGTCATTGACTCCATGGCAATGGATTTGGTTATTTTTAAAAATTGCATCATGGTATGTTATTTGTTTGGATTTTTCATTTTCATTTTTGTGAAAGTTACATAATAGCTTATGGACTGACACATGCATGACCTTGCTAATCACCTTTTGCTAATCGTTAGTAAATATGAATTATAGCTGTAAGGTTTTTTAGCCTTGATGCACTTTCATATCTTTGTCTTTTTAAAAAATATATTTTGAAATAATGTTAGATTCATAGGTAGTAGTAAGAATAGTTTATAGAGTCTTATGAACTCTTTCCCCAATTGCTATCTTAGAAGTAAAGTATAATATCAGTACTAAGAGTTTAGCACTGTTAACCTAAAAATACAAACAACCCTCCTCCCTAAACTATTACAACCTACTTCCATGGTGCAATTAAAATTTTAGTTGTAAGTTTTCAGCTATTTCTTTGTTATAATAAGAGCTATTCTCTCTCTATATATATAAGTTTTGTATTTACTTATCTTATTTGAAATATTTTCATTCACTTTATACAGCATGAATTTCCATTTTCTTTATCCTTTTGACTGTGCTGATTAACATGCTGCCCATCGTGTCCTCTTTCCAAGTTTTGTGTCAACAACTAATTTCAAGTTCTTGCTTAATTAAAGGAGATAAGTGCTTTAAGAAATCAAGATAGAGCTACTGCAATCCCTCAAAAGTTTTCATTTTAAAGAGCTGCAAGTACTTTTGAAACAAGGAACAAATAATATTGCAATTTCTAAGTGTAGTAAAAGATTTTTTTTTTAATTAGGAAGGTAAGGTGCTTGAAATGTTAAGTTGTTTTGACTCTAGTAAGATTTGTACATTCTTTCATGAACTTATGGGCCAAGTCCATTGTAATCAGCAAGGCTGGGACATCTTTTCTTCGGATTCTTGTTACTTTTCCTCTCCTATCCAAGATAGTCACGGTATCTAGAAGTTTCCAGAGTTTTGTTACTATATTAATTCTTAAAATGTTAACATATACATTATAGATTTATTTACTTGGTATATAATGGGGCTTCTAAAGTTTTTCAATGAACTTTTTGAAGCCTCTCAATTTTGTTTTTATTGCCTTTTAATACTTTGCCTTATCCTTCATTGTTATTTATGATACTTTAATCTTAAACTTTAATTTGTTTGACCTCATCTCTTTCTCTCAGATTGCAATATCCACAATCATTCTATATTTTTCTTTTTAAATACAAGAGAAAGAGAAGAGGACATTTAGCACTTTAGTTCTCCAAGTTATCAGAGAAAATAACAAATAAGACCTTTAAGTACCTTTTCCTGTTTAAATGTACTCCTTGACCCCCTACTACTAACTAACTGCAAATAAGCTGCTTCACTGTTCAGGTTTGTCACGTGAGATTTTCTATTTTATTTATCGAATTGTCCCTTAATGGTTTTGTTTTTTAAACTATTATCAATTGAATAAAATTTACGTAATATGTGAATTGGTTAACAGTTTACAAAGCAAAGCAGTATTCCATTCAATTCTTAGAGTTTACTTCATGTCATTGTTGGAAATACCTACAAGATGTACCACTGACACCACTTGCTGCCTATGTTTTCTGTTTTCATCTTTTCCCCCCTAACTTTTCTGAATTTTGTCCATGAGTAAATTCTGCCTTTTTGATCTTAAATGAATGATTGTCTAAGGAGTTCATACCATACCGCTCTAGTGTTACTGCTCACTTTTTTATACTCACTGTTTAGGAGTGGTGCTGTGATTTAAGCATTTGGTTGCTAACATTTAAGCTAACAGTTAATTGCTAACATTTAGGCATTTGGTTGCTAATTTAGTGGTGCTGTGATTTAAGCATTTGGTTGCTAACAAGGTTGGCAAATCAAACCCACCAGCTGTTCCACAGGTGAAAGGTTTGAGCCATTTGTTCTCATAAAGATTTACACTCTTGGAAACCTTAAGGGTCAATTCTATTCTGCCCTGTAGGGTCAGAATTAACTTGATAGTAGAGGACTTGGGTTTGGTTATTGCTTGATTGATATTTGAGCAATGAGTGTGAATACATTTCCAAACCTGAAGGGTGATTAAGAACCCATAGCCCCAGGGGTTTCACCAGTCGCTGTCCAACTAGTAAGCCTAATCTTTTTTTATGATTTTAAGTTTTATTCTTCATTTTTCTCCCGCTCAATTTTATGCCCTTCTAATGTGTTCCCTTTCTGAGCCATTGGTAGTAGGAGCAGGAACATCTAGGTTTTCTGGTGTAGAGTTGTGGAGAATGATGGTTGCGTCCCTTGGATCTACTCTTTCCAAGTGTCTTTAGTTTTCTCTATTCCGCTTTTCTCCTGATGAGAGATTAATAGCTGCATCTTAGATGATCGGTCATGAGCTTTTAAAACCCCAATTGGTTCTTTTTTCTATTGTTTCTTATAAATTACATCATGGCACTTCATCGTGGTGTTCCCCAATCAAGACTATGACCCTGAGTGCCCAGGCCCAGTGACTCTAGCTCACAAGGAATTTGATTATGCCTGAGACATTTTCATAACTTCGCTCTTTGTGTGCTCTACCACATTCATGATTCTATTTGCTGCATAGATGAAAACACATGTAGGCATACCGTCTGTCAAACCCACTTGCTTATGTACCGTGGGAATGACTCTACTTTCCCTACCACACCTGTAACATTTTCTATTTTAATTTCTAAAAGAATAGAAAACTGTAAGCAGTTTGCTTCTAACGCCACATTCAATATCTAACCTGTTCAACTGCCTTATGACTGATATCTCTCGCTTTTGTTCTCACTAGTTCATACCTCATAATTGTCAAGAATTTGCTCACATTTATCCTATGTTTATGAAAATCAGTCACCTAACTGATTCCTATTTAAATCTTAGATTAAAACTAAATTGTGCACTGTAGTTTGTTCAGGTCCTTTGTAAATTTACTCCATGTCCTATCAAAGCCTTGCTGCTTTCTTTATTCTCTATGCGTTTACTTCGTTTCCCCTCTGAACCTTGCCGAGTTAACCATTTCTAGTGTAGTACTTGCTCAGACTTGCTTTTCGTTTTCCCATTGGCACCACTGTTATTTATTTACTACTTGTTTCTCATGTCATTGTGTGATGATGGGATAGCTAAATGTTAAGTCCTACCAGGGCAGATTTTTTAAAATTCTGCCTTTTGTTCCCATGTACATATACCCAGTACAATTAGTTGGTTGAAATCACTGTTTTATCTGTAAAAAGCAGCACGATCTATTTGTTGTAGAGAAAGGAAGAGTAAATCTTGATTTAGCATGTTACTCTTTCACCTGATTAAGTCTTGAATGGATTTGTTTTATTTTTCTCACTTTAAGAATTAAATAGTAGTTATTAAAAATTAAGGTGCAAATAATAGCTTTTGATATGTAGCCCTCAGAATTCCATTTTCATAGCCTTTTCCCTCTTTTTTGGGGGGGAGGGGAGGAAACGCTAAAGAAACTTGATAATGAAGCTAGAATTGTGATCTTTTAAGTACAGTTACTGATAAATATTTTTTTAAAACAAAAGTCTTAAAAACAACTTTGATTTGAGAATCTTGATTTGTGACTTTAGAACCCCACTTATTTTAATTACTGCTAGAGTGGGTTTGAAGATAAAAATATATCTCTTGTTTTGTAGACTCTGTGGTGCTAATATATTAGCTACTGTGCCTGCGGTAAGGAGTTCTGATGGTTTAATGGTTAAAGTGCTAACCAAAATGTTGGTGGTTTGAACCCACCACCAGATCCATGGAGAATAAGCTTGGTGGTCTCCTCCTGTAACAATTTCACCCTGGGAAACCCTACCTGGCAGTTCTGCTCTGTCATAGAGAGTCTATATGAGTTGGAATCAACTCTGGCCTACAGCAGTAACAATTGTCTGCTATATCGTAGGCATCTGTTAGGTACTGATTAAATGGATGAGTCTGGTTGTTTGGCACTTTAATATTGTTGATGTTTATTTAAGCCTAAAAGCATGGCAGCCCTTTTTACATCTTTATTTAGCCTTCATAAGAACACCACAACATAGGAATTTTCCCTCCTTTCACATTTTAGCAGTTTTCCTAAGTTAATTGATTTGCTTAAGATTCTACAATTAACAAGTGACAATAAAATTCTTAACTAGTCAACCTCTAAACTGCTTTAGAACAATAGCAGATTATGTATTGACAAAACTATTTACAATTTTTAATTTTAAAGTTTGCCTGTATGTAGGTTAACTTTTATTTTTACCTTGGTATTTTTTTCTTTCAGAATCCACCAAACCCACCTGTATCACCAGGAAAACCTGCAAATGATGTGAGCAGCAATAGCAATGTACCATACAGGTGAGTATTGTAAATAGTCTTTTTGTCCAATTTGAAAATAACAGATCATGATTTTGATTTTAGCTGGAAAAAAATCTTAGAATGTAATCCTATGTTTATATTTTCTTTGTAGTTATTTTATTTGTATTTATATGTTAGATAATATTGAATTTCATATTTTCTTCATTTAAGTGTTCCATTTCTTTACTTTTGGCAATTAGAAGACTTCCTTTAGTCAATGCAGATTCTTTTAAAATTATTTTAAATAAATTAATATTCTCATAAATTCAGAAATGCTTTGATCCTGATGAGGAAGATTTCTGTTTGCAGATGTTGGGACCTGTGTTCGAGTGTAAAGTAGAAATATTGAGGAATCTTCCTCTGTGATGTGATGGACTGCCAGCATTCAGAAAGGCCGTGTTACATTCACATGTTGTATAATGCCGTGAAATGCAAATACAGGCATCCTTGTTTCATTATGTTCGCCTGTGCTGCATTTTGCAGTTTTAAACAAACTGAAGGTTGTAGCAATGCTCTATTGAGCAGGTCCCTTGATGCCCTTTTTCCAGCAGAGCTCTCGCTTCAGGTCTTTGTGTCACACTTTGGCAATGTTCACAGTATTTTATTTTATTTTTAAATCATTTTTGGGGGGGGGGGGGCTCGTACAGCTCTTACCACAATCCATACATACACCTGTTTGTGTCCAGCACATTTGTACATATGTCAACATCTTCATTTTCAAAACATTTTCTGTTTGAGCCCTTGATATCAGCTCCTCTTTCCCCACCTCCCCACCCTTCCTTCCTCATGTACCCTTGATAATTTATACGTTTTCCCCCCATGTCTCACACCATGTGCTGTCTCACTTCACCCACTTTTCTGTTGTCCATCCCCCTAGGAAGGTGTTATACATAGAACCCCCTTTCTCCCCCAACCTTCCCCTTAGCCTCTTGTTATCTCTATTCTCATTATTGGCCCTGAGGGGCTTATCTGTCCTGGATTCCCTGTGTTGTGAGCTCTTCTTATCTGTACCAGTGCACCCACTTTTCTGTTGTCCATCCCCCTAGGAAG
>NW_022103918.1:287119-297808 GCF_000313985.2 Echinops telfairi
TATCTCTATTCTCATTATTGGCCCTGAGGGGCTTACCTGTCCTGGCTTCCCTGTGTTGTGAGCTCTTCTTATCTGTACCAGTGTACATGCTCTGGTCTAGCTGGATTTGTAAGGTAGAATTGGGGTCATGATAGTGGGTGGGTGTGGGAGGTGGGGCATTAAAGAACTAGAGGAAAGTTGTATGTTTCATCAGTACTATACTGCACCCTGACTGACTCGTCTCTTCCTTGTAACTCTTCTGTAAGGAGATGTCCAATTGTCTACAGATGAGCTTTGGGTCTCCACTCCACCCTCCCCCTCATTCACATTGATATGATTTTTATTTTCCTGGGTCTTTGTTGTCTGATACCTGATCCCATCGACACCTCATGCTCACATGGTCTCACAGTATTTTAAACTTTTTCATAATGCTATTATTGTACACTTAACAGTAGGTTTATGGATGTGTCATATTGATCCATTTTGATTTCCTCAATGAAAATTACGGAATTACAGAAACCCTTCACATTTATTTTCTACCATTTATGCTGACTTTTATCCATTTAACAAGACAGATATATATCCAAATCCATTTTCTTCTCAGCCTTCTAATCTTGAAAATCTCTGTGTGGCATGCCTATCTACAGATTCACGTCTATTTGACATATTGGTAGATTGAATATTAATCCCAGTAAATTGGTTTCATTCATGTAGGTATTTAGTAATAAATATAAACTTAGTCAAAAAGTTCTTCATAAACATCAAATGTAAAGACAATCAATTCAGTGGAGATTGTCATATGACTTCCCCAAGCAGTTCTTATGATATACCTAACTCAATGTCTCGGATGTTGTATAATGTTAAATAGTATACATTTTATTTCAATATACAGCATCACATAGCTTCACTTATAAGTTAAGAGTGTACAGTATGTCATTTTAAAGTTTTGGGTGTTTGTTTGTTTTTTTAAAGAAAATGTGTGGTTCCTTTCATGTGTCAATTTGACGCCAGTTCGTAGAGGTAGTACGTATATAAGAAACTTATGTCTGTAAACCTAGTGTTAGAGAGGAATTACAACTTTTTTACACACTTGGAAATTTTAAAATTCATTCGATTTGCTTAATTACTGTATATTCTCATATAAGGCCTAGGCACTAATTTTACCACAAAAAACTGGGGGGCCTTTTCAGCATTAACAATGTGCTGAAAAAACTTAGCTTATCCTCGAGTATATATGGTATACTGTATATAGTGATCTGGACCAAATTCAGTGTGTCCCAGTGTGTGGCAGCATACCCAGTGACAGTTTGTGTGAATATTTATTTCATAGAAATACCGGCACAGTGAGACAGATGCTGGAGTCCAAAAGAAATATAAGCGAGAGCACACCACCTTCCTTTCAAACCCCTGTGAATACAGGTAATGTTGTCTAACACCAAAGTACTTTTTTTTTTAGGACTTTTGGAGATTTTGTTTCTCCATTTCTACAATTTTTTAGTGTAAAATAACTACAAAACTAGGTATTGCTCCCAAATATATCGCTGATAACAAACTTAAAAATTCAGAAATCATCTTTAAGAACATGTAAAAAAAACTAGAAAGACCGAGCTCTCAAATGGTTCTCAAATGGTTTTGGTCTTCCAACCCTTAAAGTTACTAAGAATTCCAAACAGCTTTTGTTCTATTTTTAGTTATATTAATCAATATTTATAGTAGATTTTTTTAAAAGAAAGAAAAATATTCCCGTTGAGTTGATCCAGTCTCGTGACAACCCCTTATGCTGCAGAGTAGAACTGAATTCCACAGGATTTTTCAGACTGACCTTTCAGAGACAGTTCACCAGACCTTTCATCCAGATGCTTCTGAGTGGGTTTGAACTACCAGCCTGTTGGCTAGTAGTCAAGCACTTATCCATGTATGCTGTCCCAGGATTCCTGGCTAAAAATAGCTGCTAGATGAAATTAAAACCCATAAACTTGAAACATACTCATTTGAAAATATTGTTAATAAACCCATTATATGTAGGACTAGAAACATTTTTTAAAATTTAATTTTAATGAACAGTATTTTCCAAAAAATTGAGTAAAAAGTGTTGTTTTATATTTATGTTTGCATATCTCTTTAAGTCTTAAGACATCAAGACCGCTGGATCCTCACATCTTTGTCTGGTTATTGTATTTACAGAAAAGTCAGCCGTACACTAATTCCAAAAAACAACTTCCTTTAAGTAAATTTCAACTCAGAGCAACACCTTGGGGTTTCAGAGATTGTGTAAACTTTTGTGTGATTTTCATCTGCCTCCCAAGGGTTGAGCTACTCACCTTGTGGTAGCAGCCCACTGCTAGTCCACAGTGCCACCAAGATTTCTTTCATGCTCAATATGCAATTGGGAAAGGGTAGATTATTTTACTAGTCCTTTTAGATATTTGTTAGTATTCTTCTTTGTAACTGCCACGTAGTAATTTCTTAAAAGATTATTAGCAACCTTGAATCTGAAATATGAACTTTTCTAATTCACTTATGTTGAAATTCAGATACCTACCTTATACTTTGAGTGATTCTGTTACCAATACTATTTCTTGATTTCTTGGGAAAATATTAGTGACCAAGTCATGCACGTCTTCCTGATGTTGATGTATTTCATTAACTAAGATAAAAACAAATCATGTTCATTAATTTTAACATCAATTCTCAGAAAAGTCTTTAAGAATTTGTGAAGTTACCATTTTCACAGGGGCAAATATAAGATTTCTCCAGAATTTAAAATTTGGGTTCCGATGTCAAATCTGATGTAGCCAGTACATACTGTTGGGGTTAATTTCCTTGAATTGACTGACTGGCTTGGTTTGGTTTTGGTTTTCAATAAAATATCTATGTGTTTGAATTATAACTCCAGTGTGTTTGTAAGTTGTTCTGTCAAATAAAATGATGCTCCATGAAAATGGCTAGAGAAAGAGCCCTGGTGGCAATGTGTGATAGGCATTGACTGCTACTCCACAAGGTGAAAATGAGCTGCCCTGCGCTCAGGAAGATTTGCCTGGAAACCCTGTGGGCAGTTCTACTCTGTCCTATGTAGCATCACTCTAGTTGGAATCAAGTCTGCAGCAGTGCGTTTTTCCTTAGTAGTTTCTCTCCTGAGAAATTCCATTAAACTAGCCAGAGATAAAACGTTTTCCATAGGCTTGATGGTAAAATGCAGTTACCAAGATTACCTAACATTCATTAATGGTGAGAACTTTTTACAGCTTTACTGTTTGAGTTTGTGTATTGCAGATGTTCTAAGACAATAATATTTTTAGAGTAGTTTCAATAATAATTTATTTAAAATAGCAAGAATATTATATACTTTTTAGATACATTTTACTTTGTTTTTTTTTGTTTCTTAGTGGATTTAAAACGTTAGTAATTTTGAAGATTGTTTTGATAGTGAGTTTGTCATATTAATCATAAATCATGTGGTTGTGTCAAACACACAGCAAAAATGCTTCTAGGAATATTTAGAATTTGAACCTAGAAATAATTTCATTATCAAAGGTTTTATTGTATATCATGTTATGTGTTAAATATATGTGGGGTGTAATTCTTCTAGCTAATGTATGAAGATGGGCATTTAAACTTGGACTTCTCTTTTCTTTCTATAGTATCTTCAACCAACCTTATCACTCCTCCAACCATTGTCAGTAGTCAGCCTAAATTGCAGACTCCAGCAACTTCAGGTTCTTTGACAGCAACATCAGTTCTTCCTGCACCCAACACAGCTACAGTAGTCACTACTACTCAGGTGCCTAGTGGAAATGGCCAGCCTACAATCTCTTTACAATCTTTGCCAGTGATTTTGCACGTACCTGTTGCTGTATCATCCCAGCCTCAGCTCCTTCAGAGCCATTCAGGGACATTAGTGACCAATCAACCTTCTGGCAGTGTTGAGTTTATTTCTGTGCAAAGCCCACCTACAGTGGGTGGTCTTACCAAAAATCCAGTGTCTTTGCCATCTTTGCCAAACCCTGCTAAATCGAACAACGTCCCACCTGTGCCCGGTTCTAGTATGCAGAGGAACTCTTCGGCCAGCACTGCACCTTTAGGAACAGCCCTTGCCGTGCAAGCTGTTCCAACAGCACACTCGATTGTACAAGCCACAAGGACTACTTTGCCTACGGTAGGCGCATCAGGACTCTATAGTTCGTCAAATAACCGAGGGTCGTTACAGATGAAAATTCCACTTTCTGCTTTTAGTACTTCATCTCCTGCAGATCAGAGCAGCACTACTACCCCAATAATTGGTAAGTCAGTATGTATGTTTAGTAATAGAAATGTTCTGGCAGCCTTTAGATGATGGAATTTGTGTGGGAGTGAGTGGTGATTGATTTTAAACTTATACATTACTGCAAATATTATGTTATTTTTATAATACTTTTGGAATATCTTAATAGAACAATTTTTTGAAGTATTAGCATGGACTAGTATTGTCAAAGAAGTATAACGTTTTGCACATTCAGCACTCACATCCAAATTTGAACAGATTAAAAATAGATTTTCTCCCTCTCATTTACTCTGAAAGGATTGCTTCTATTATGATTGTGTGTACTTGGAGATAATGCAAAAAAAGCAGAATTTAATCATTTCTATATTTAAACTTTACAAAACTCCTGTTTCTGAAAAGAATACATTTTGTATGTGTTCCTTAACTTATTATATTAGATTTCACATTTACTTGTTATGGGGTACTTTTGCAAAGATAAGAATAGGTAGATAGGTGTAACTCTCATATCTGTCTTACTAATAAAGTGACTGAAATGTAAGCAAAGTACTTTTATAAGTGAGTTAGACTTTTTTTTCTCATGTAGCCACTAATGCTGTACTTCAGCTTCTAAGTATGTTTTTGTTTATTATAAAATACTGATGGTGTTTCACAGTTGTTGAGGCAGTTACTGAGTTACAGGTCAAAATTAATGTTGGAAAGAAGCGGAAGGAATGTCACTCAAAGTCAACATGTGGACTCACCAAAAAATCAAAACTCACTGCCATCGAGTCAAGGCGGGCGCACAGCGACTTTCTCTGGGTTTCTGAGACCGTTTATGGGAGTAGAAAGCCCAGTCTTTCTCAAACTGTGGTGCTGCTCATGGTTATGAACTGCTGACCATGTGGATTGTAGCCCATCTCGTAACCATTACAGTACCAGGACTCCTGCAAACAACATCTGGACTAGGAATCTAAAACCGCTGTTATTATTAATAATATTAGTGCTTAAGAGTTGAAATGTTTGACCATACAGTATATTTCTTACCATTGTGTGCTGCCACATTTTACCTTAGACATTACTATTCATGTTTCCAATACTAAAACAGATGTTTACTTTTAACCAAAAGTAGTGGATAAGTGAGATGCTTTTTCTTTGAATTTTATTATTATTAGTAGTAGTATTTTTTAATATATCAGGACAGAAGATGATATATCATGAGTATTGCTTTATGTGATTTTGGGGTTTTTCTTCGTTCAATTTTGAGACAAAATTGAAATTAATTGCTCCCAGGTGAGGCATGCTCCCAATTATAGAATTTTTCTTGCAAAAAATTAAATGTTATTTCTTTTTGTTTAATTTTATGCTTCTACGAATATCAGAATTTAAAATTCCATTATGTTCTCTAAATATGTATCTGAGCATTTGATAGTTGAAAAAGGGTATGGTCTTCACAATGTTACCTAGGTGATGTACTTTAAAAAAAAATCTGAATAATTGTTGGCTGTTTCCATATTCTTTTAATGTACTTGACTTTTCTTGTTTTGAATATCAAATTAATAATTGTTTACAATTGACAGTTCTTGTAACTCATTAATAAAAAGATAGGTAGATACCGGAGATGGGGAAATTAGAGATGACTTAGATTTCTACGACCTTGTTAAATGTTGGTGTCGTGTACTAAGATTAAAGAAAGAACAGATTTGGGAGTGAAGTTATATCTAATTCATGTCCAGCATCCTTTTTCAGATTTAATAAACACCTTTTATTCCAAGAGTATAAAAACCCCTTTACTCTTCAAAAACAACAACAAAAACTATTTTTCCTTCCACCATAATTTCACTCGAGTTTCTTCAGGAGAAGATTTTGCCTTTCATTTGTTTTATTTATTTATTTATTTATTTTCATTTGTTTTCATCCAGTGATTTTAAGGGACACGTCAGCGAGCACTTCTGTAATGTCTTCAGTGTCTTTCAGTGTACTACACATGGGATCAGTCAGTAACAGTTACTTTTTCTGTTAAGTAATGCTTGAACGTCGTAATCTAAAACAGATGCTGACTTGTCATAAATGAAGTAATTTAAAACTTAAAAAAAAAAACAGCCCACAACTTTATTGCTAGCCAATACAGATACATCATTCCATAGTTCAGTCACAAGAAGCAGTGGTGTACAGTTGCTACCACAATCCGTTTCAAACACTTTCTTCTTCTTGAACTCCTGACATCGGCTCCCCTGTACCCCAACCTCCACCTCCAGCTTTTATTAGAACCCTCCAGAGTTTTACATGGTATTGGTTTTTTCCCCCGAGATACTCTTTAGGACAGAATTAGAATTAGGAAACTGTGTGTGTGTGTGTGTGTGTGTGTGTGTGTGTGTGTGTGTGTGTGTGTGAAATGTGCCCTTCTGAAAGATACTTTAGATAGTAATCTGTGAGATTATTTATGTTTCATGTTGGCAGCAAAATTAAATCAGATTATTGTTGTCATAAAGTAAGTGAACCTCAGGATGCTTCAGAAAGTTTGTGGGAATGGAAATAAAAGATAGTAGAAGTTTTCTATGAATTAAAAAAAATTTAATCTTGAAAGCCTTATTTTTTTCCTCAAAAGAACTTTTTATTATGTATTTAGGTGGGGACTTACATTTTTGCTTCAACAACCCCATGATTTAATCCACTTGTCAAACTTCCCAATAGCTTGCCCTCTTCTCCACTCTCCCCGACTGCCTTTCTTATGTAAGACAGTATCTTCCCTTCCACTGGAGCCAGCACTTACCTAGCCTGTGGCTTCCTGCTTTCCTCTCTTCTCCCTTCTCTGGTAACTATTAAGTCTTGTTTCTTTTGTATGAGTATCCTTTATCTTGGTGAAACAGTGGTCTCATACGCTATTTGTTCTTTTGTGATTGACTTAGGTCTTCCAAAACTACCCATTTCATAAGATGCTTCACAGTTGCAGCATTACTATTTAGATATGTGTATTTTCCATTGTATATAGCACAGCGTAACTTTATATATTTTGCTTTTAAAAAAGATGACTGATTTACTTATTCTTGACCTCTCAGAAAACCAAAATAACAAAGCACTGGATACTTCTGTTAATAAGAAAGCAGCTGATAGTACAACACAGGTAAGATTTTTTCCTTCTGTTTTAAAGTAAAATTCTAATTATAGTCCATAGACAATGGATTTCCACTAATAGTGTTTTACATGGTGAAAAATACTCTAATTCTGTTTTTTACAGCTGTCCAAATGTTTTCTAATCATTTTCTTTGGAACATATCTGAGAATTGCGTTTTTTTTCTTAACAATTCTCTTCGACATAATATTAATTTCTTGTATTAACTAACTGATGGGATGGATTATATAATTGAAATGTCATTCCATAGCTTTTGTGGGAGCTTCAGAGCAGTAATTTTGGTGGAATAGTTTGTCTTTTGTCTGATGTTAATATAGCCACATCAGCTTTGTTTATGCTCAATGCTTGTATGTTTTATTGCTTTTCATTATGACTTTGTCTTTAATGTGTGTATTTTAGAGACAGATTCTAGGTGTTTTTCATCTCTTTTGTCCCATCTAACAATCCTATATTTTATATATTTACTTATTATAAGATTATTTTACTGGGGGCTCTTACAGCTCTTATATCAATCCATACATCATTTGTATCAAGTGTATTTGTACATATGTTGCCATCGTTATTTTCTAAACATTTACTTTCTATTTGAGCCCTTGATATCCTTTTTTTAGTCTCCCCCCCGTCCCCCCCATGCAAATCCTACATTTGGATATCACTAGTTAGTTTATTGAGGAGTCCTGGTGGACTACTAGTTGTAATGTCTATATGTACTGCTTAACCACAAGGTCAACTGTTCAAAACCACTAGCCGCTCCTTGGGAGACTGGTAGGGCATTCTATTCCAGTAACTAGATCCAGTCTTAGAAACCCCCAGGAGCAGGTCTTCCCTGTCTTCTATCTAGGTTGCTGTGGGTCAGAATTGAGTTGGGGGTGGGGGTGGTGTTTTTGTTTTTTTGGGGGGTTTTGGTTTTAAATTAAGTTAATAAAGGAAACAATTGATTTGGTTTAGGTGCTTAAAAATCCATAAATTACATTGCCATCGAGTTGATTCTGACTTACACAGATCCCTTATAAGGCTTCTGAGACTAAATCTACAGGAGCTGATAAGCCTCCTCATTCTTTTTTAAAAATCATTTTATTAGCGGCTCATACAACCCTTAACACAATCCATACATACATCAATTACATAAAGCACATTTGTACATTCATTTTCCTCATCATTCTCAAAACATTTGCTCTCCACTTATGCCCCTGGCATCAACTCCTCATTTTCTCCCCTCCCTCCCTGCTCCCCCCTCACTCATGAACCCTTGATAATTTATAAATTATTATTTTGTCTTTTTTTTTTTAACATTTTATTAGGGGCTCATACAACTGTCATCCCAATCCATACACACATCAATTGTGTAAAGCGCATTTGTACATCGTTTCTCAAAATCTAGGTTACATTGCCCTTGATCAAGCCCTACCAGGCTTCCTACATCCTCTTCGCCACCAATTTTGGATCACTTGTTCCCTTGCCCCTGCGTTGTTAACACCACTTCCTTTCCCCCACCTCCCCCTCTCCCATGTCATCGTGTCCCCCCCCCCAACTACCAGTCCCATTGTTTTCTCCTCCGGATTGTTTATGCAGCCTATCTTATCTAGGTAGACCTGCAGAGATAAGAATATGCACAAAAAACAAGACAGAACAAAACAAAGCAACAAAACCCAACAATGACAACAAAAAAGAAAAGCCTAAATAGTTCAAGGTCTGTGGACCTTTAAGAGTGTGATGAAGTGTCATGCCCTGGCCCCAAAGTCTCTTTTTGGTACTCCCTCCGGACTTCCTTGCTCTGCTCTCTGCGCTCTTCTGTTGTACGCCCTTAGTGTTTTTCTAGGTGTGGTGGGATCACATCGGGCGCACTTCCCACACTGTGTCTCCAGTGTTGTTGCCTGTAGGACTGTGGGTCAGCGAGGGACGTCGTGTCTCATAGTGGGGCTGGCCAGATAGTCCTCTCTGTGCATTGGCTGCACTGAGCAGGGATATTGTCCTCAAGACTTGGTGGGCCAGCATGTGCTCCACTCTCTCTTCCTCCCCCTTTATTTGCTCCCATGTACTCTGATCAGACATGTCCTTCTCCCTGAGCTGTAGCTTCAGTGCTGTCCTCTGGAATAAATTCTTCTGGGGGTAGGGGTACATGTCCATGTAGTTGGGATTGGGGCTGGCCCCTCAGACCTCTCTACTTGTTCCCTGCTACATGCCGGTATGTTGCATTCACATCTTGGAGCACCGGGTTCAAGTCTGGTTTAAGGAAAAACAAAATACAGATAAAAAACGAAAATGGCTAAAAAACCCGAAAAAGAAGAGTCCTATGGCTGCTGTGTGCACAGCCAAGAAGGAAGTATGTGTGACCCCACGGAGATATCTCTGAAGAACCTGGGAGCTAGCCTGGCCTTAAGAGGGCCGAGAGGAGGGTCTGTCCTTGGAGTCTAGGCAAGCCTGAGAGTAGATGTGTGCCGCCATAAGAGCTGTTCTTCGATGAAGAAGGGAGGATGTTCTTTCCACTCGGGTGGGAAGGCTTCCAGACCTCACATGTGTGGTTCCTGATACTGAATCTGAGTGGTAGCCTAGTACTTCCTTCATACATCAAATGACCAAACCCACAGAAAGAAGAAAGCTTAGGGGAGAGAGTAATCTGTTTCAGTGTCAGAATGATGGAGTTAGTGTATCAGTTTGGAGAGAAATTGGAGATCTGATACATTTTTAACCTCCATCTCAACAACTAGCTTTGTGCTGATGCGATTTAATGAAATAATGCATTTAGTTACATTCTTGTTTTCATTTATATTGTACAGTGGATTAAGCAGTGGGCTAAACTGAAAGCTAAATTCAAGTAAGCACAGAGGAGGAAAGATGAGCAATCCATAAAAGATTTGCCGCCTTGGAAACCCTAAGGGACAGTTCACCTCTGTTCTATGAGATCACTATGAGTTGGAATCAACTTGACAGTGGAGGGTTTGGGGTGGGGGTGCTCTGACTTTCATAGACAAGGTCTTTAAAAAGTCATGGATATTTTGTACTATCTTTTAATTCCATTTTTCTGTGAACTTTTGAAGCTCTAGCCATTTCATTTTCACATTATATCTCTGCTGTAAACCCATGCATATATTGTTTTTAACATTTACTTTATTTTTTTTTTAATTAAAAAAAAATTTGTGAATGAAGTGAAGGTTTATAGAGCAGCACATTCAACACTTTTAACACATTCTCACTCTACTGCTCCATAGCAATCCCCTCGATGTTACTTCTCTTTTTTTTTCCTTTGGTTAATCATTTTATTAGGGGCTTAAACAACTCTTATCACAATCCATACACACATCAATTGTGTAAAGCACATTTGTACATTCATTGACCTCAT